>NW_004443974.1:16773247-16797360 GCF_000243295.1 Trichechus manatus latirostris | reverse complement strand
ATCACCCCAGAACTAAAACAATTTCCGAGGCCAACTCTTCAGACAGGGATTGGACTGGACTGTGGGACATAAAGTGATACTCGTGAAGAATGTGCCTCTTAGACCAGCAGATACAAGAGACCAAAGGGGCGGCTTCTGTCCAGAGATGAGAGGCGAAGGCAGACAGAGTTAGGAGCTGGTTGAATGTTCATGGGGAATCAGGGGCGGAGGGGAGGAGTGTGCTGTCACAGAATGGGGTGAGCGGTTGGGGTCTCATAACAATGTATGTTAAAAAAAAAAGAATCTGTATAGGAGACTAACTTGAAATGTAAGCTTCATTTAATTACATCAATAAAAAAAAAACAAAAAAACTCCAGCTTAATCAATGTCCCCTTCCCACTGCCCAGTTGGTAGTTGCCAAAGCTGAACGGTTTCTTTGCCCTGCTGTTGTTCCATGAAGGCTACAGGAAGAAGAAAAAGACTTAGGGGAGAATGTGCCGTCTAGGGGTTCACTATAAAGGACTCTTCTCTAGAAACCTTAATAAGACTCTGCATGTGGGTTCAAGTCCATCAACACTACATCACTGAAGGGGCATAAGACACAGTCCCTGCCTAATTTTCTTGGAAAGGTTCAGCTCCACGCTTATTTTTGGAGCTTGACCACATGCTCAAGAACGGTGCCAAGCAGGCACCCTGGGGAATTCCAAGATGAGCTTGCCGAGCAGGGGGTGCGAATGACAGCATGCCTAGCACACTACAAGGTGCACGGCGATGGGTGGAGGGAAGGCGATATCAGGGAGTCAGGCTAGGCTACCTGGAGGAGGCATCCTTTGAAATGGGTCTTGAAGGAAGGACACCACTCAGAGCGTCCTTCCCTGTCTCCTTGTCCAGCCATTGACTAAAACCAGAAATATTTTTCGTTTGTTTGTTATTCATTTATTGTCTAGCTTTCCCCAGTACAGTGTAAGCCCCACAGCGAAGGCACCTTATCTGTTCTTCTCATTCACCATTTCCCCAGGGCCTAGGATAGTGCCTGACACAAAGTAGGCACTTCAGAAATATGTACCAAATGAATGAATGAATGAATTAATGAGGTACAGCACTCACACTTTCTCATATAATCCCCACAGCAATGTTACAAACATGTGTTCTTGTCCCTATTTTACAGATGGGGGAACTAAAGACAGCTAAGTAACTTGCTCAAGGGTACAAAGCTGGTAAGTGACTGAGGCCAGATGAGAACTCATGTTGGTGGACCCCAAAGCCCACCACACTCGATGGCTTCCCCAAATCCTAAGGTTTGGACTTACTGCTTTTCACAGACAATTGCATCTATTAGGGGCCAAGTGGAGAGAAATTGGGGGTTGCTTTTGGTTTGTTTCTGTGTTTTAAGGTGAGAACCCCATGCACAGCAACATTGTAATGACTCAGCTGCAGTGACATACGACCTCGCCAGGAGCAAGGTTTCATCACTAACAGGGCCTCATAATCTGCAACTAAAAGGCCGCCTGCTCCTTCTCAAGGTATCACTGAGTTTTGCCACAAGACAAAGCAGGCTAATTTATTGGCTTCTCTCTTAAAGGCCAGATCAGTCAAACAAAATCTATATCGAGCTGTGACCAGGAGATAATTTGCATATAGTGTCATGACATTTCAAGGTGTCCTCACTCCATGAAGAGTGTGCTTCTTAGTTCAAGCAGATATACGAGACCAAATGGGCCGCTCCTGTAAGAGGCAGGGTGGGAAGGCAGGAAGGGACAGGAACTGACTGAATGGACACAAGAAACCCGGGGTGGAAAGGGGCAGTGTGCTGTCTCATTACAGGGATTGCAACTAATGCCACATAACAACATGTGTATAAACGTTTGTACAATAAATTAACTTGAGCTGTAAAGTTTCACCTAAAGTATAATTCAAAAAAAAAAAAAATGCACTGCCAACCTGCCCTCCAGAAAGGTTTAAAAAAAAAAAAAAAAAAAAAAGATGTCCTCACTCCCAGTGGGCTCTGGGACACTCTAAGTGACCACATACTTCTGACCTAAGGGGACTTTGAAAGAAGTGCCTTGGCATGTGGTTTGGGTGGGAAGGGCAGCTCAAGCCAGGGATTGACTGAGGTCAATAGTTTATCCTTGGTGCCTAGAGTCCATGTGTCTACCTGTGTGCTAGACTGCTGGACAGCTGGCCCAGCCTCATCTTCTCAATGGCAAGGGTAGTGCTGGTCCTTGGCTACACTTACAGGTATGTCTACTTTCTTAAAAACCAATATACTAATTAAAAAAAAAAAAAAAACAGTTGCCATCAAGTCAATTCTGACTCATGGCGACCCCACGTATTGCAGAGTAGAACTGTGCTGCATCGGGTTTTCAGTAGCAGTGATCTTTTGGAAGTAGACTGCCAGGCCTTTCTTCCAAGGCACCTCTAGGTGGGTTTGAACCACCAACATTTTGGATAGTAGCCCAACGCCAACCTGTT
Source organism: Trichechus manatus latirostris (assembly GCF_000243295.1). NCBI lineage: Eukaryota > Metazoa > Chordata > Mammalia > Sirenia > Trichechidae > Trichechus > Trichechus manatus. The sequence continues at coordinate 16,794,909 of NW_004443974.1, read as the reverse complement.
TTGTTTGTGCCACCCAGGGACTTCAGAGATACCAATACCAATTTTATAATTAGGAGTGTTTATTTGCTTTCCTAAAGGAGGTTTCATTTCTGGAAAAGGATTCACAACACGATTCCATTCAAAATGGCACTGCATCAAACTATCACTCAACTGGTAAAAAAAAAAAAAAGTGTAGGTATCTTCTCCAGAACATACCTGCCACTGAACACAATCAGAGACACTGAATCAAACACCTGTACCCTCCAGTTGCAGCCAGAAACCCCAGCAACATCTGAATATTTCTGATAGAAGGAGAAACTTAATTCCACGTTATTTATGTGGGGAAGAAAAACAAAAGTTTCACACTGACTTACCTCACTTGTTTAATATTGTAGAAAGCACTCAGGTTCCAGGGATGACAAGCTAGTCACTGCATTTTGAGCCTGATGTGATTTTTAAACAGATGAGTTACAAATCTCCTGAAAATTAGGGTTTATAATTGAAATATTGATAAACTCTTTCCCATAAAGAAGCTACTGGATGCTGCAGTAATAACTCGGAAATACGCAAAAAATAAGAAAAATGCTTTTCTCTGCTTAGCTAAGAAATACAATGGCAGAGTTTATTGCTTGCAAAACACAGCTGCCTTTCTTCAAACTGAATAGAAAAAATGAACCCTGCTAAATTATGACGCCCCTAAATTCCAAAGAATGTACATCGATTATTGGGGGTGCCGCCACCGTCCTTCTGGGCAGCCTACTTACTAGGACTGTAATTTATTATTATTATGTTTTGGTGCAAATATACAGGCTGATAAAATTCAAATCTATTAAAACAAATGTCCTCCTTTCTCTGAATCAGTAAGAAACAACATTCCAAAAGCAAATATTGTAAATTAAGAAAAGCAAATGGCTCTTATATACTCAACAGTGAGAGACCAAAAGATAATTGAGGGAGGAAACATCCAGTATAATCCTAGCTTTCTGAATCTCACCCAAGGATCCAGAAATTGCTACCAAAGTTAGCAGAAAGATACAGGACTGGGGGTCAAAACCTGGTGTTCCTGGCCCCATGCTCCAGACTGAAGCCCTTTTAATGAAGACAAGAAGGTTTTGTGTTATTTTTAAGGGTGAATCTTTCAGCTTAAATTTTAACCAACATGAGATACATTTCCTTCTTCAAGAGATAAGAATTATATTGGCTTTTTAAAAAGCTGAATGTTAGATTTAGAAAGAACTTTAGGAATCTCTGAGTTATTCCCTTCCTTTACAGAGGAGGAAAGATACTCATCAAGGACACACAGGTGAAGTGTCATGCCAGTGGCCCAGATTCATTCAGTTTCACCACCATGATACTTCGCAAAAGAAAAGCCAACTGGTTTGCCTTAGCTGAGCAAGTACCATGAGTCTAACACTACGTCACTAAGTACTTTTCAGAATGATCTTATTAGATACGGAACTGCATCTTAGAGCGAATGAATTTGAGAGTCAGAAAGGGCCATCAAGTCATCTGGTCTACCCTCCCACTCAGGCTCAATAAAAGCTCCTTGTGAAGTCAATGGTTCCCCAGGCTGGTGTTTAGTTCCTCCCAGGACTGGGCACCCCTGCTGGTTTCTGCTGATGGACACATCACTCTCTTGGGCATCTCTTCTTTACATTCAACTGAGGTCTGCCTCCTCGAGCTTCCACGAGGGTCCTAGCCCTGAGTCTCAGTGCCTGGCATGGGCCTGACACCTGGTAGGGATCCAGTGTTTGTGGCAGTTTAGTAGTTCTTCCCATTGGAGCAAAACAGAAGAGTCCTCTCCATTTCCACGGAACATTTCTTCAAAGACTTGAAGACCATTATCAGATTCAACCTTGGCCTTTGGTCTTCCGTGGTTTCTGGACTGCTCACCAACCTGCCCCCTCCTTTTCAGGACCTCAGTTCCCCAGGATCCCAGAACTCAGCCCAGATGCTCTCTGTTGAAAGCAGAGGGGTGAAGGAACAGGCATTGCCTCTTCATAATGTCACTGCCAAAACTGACTACCATTTGGCTGCTGTAGGGTTGTTCTAATAATGAGCTTGATTTTCCCTTAGGCTCCCAGGGAGGTAATATTGATGCTCTTGTCAAGGCGCGAACAGCAGAAGAGCTGTCTCTGCCATGGTCCTTTCCCTGTAAGCTCATACCACCTGGAGGAGGGGACACACACATCATGACCAGCCCTGTAAATGCCAAGGGGCTTTAAACGGGAAGTGATGGGAACCAAGTTATTTTTTAGAAGATCTCTGTGCCTGCATATGGGCAACAGAGTAGAAAGGCCTAGAGTAGGTAGGGAGACAACATATAGGAGACAACTGTAATTATCCTAGGGAATAAACAATGATGGCCCTTGTCTTAGGCTGGGTTCTCTAGAGAAGCAAAACCAGTAAAGTATATAAATATATATATACAGATAGAGAGATTTATATCAAGGAGACAGCTAAAGCAATTGTAGAAGCTGGAACGTCCCAAGTCCATGGATCAGGATAGAGGCTTCTCCTGATTCACGTAGCCACAGGGGCTGGTGAACCCAATATGGGCAGGTCAGAGAGCAGGACTCTTGCTCACAGGCTATGAAGATCGATGAATCCCAAGATCAGCAGGTAAGCTGCTAGCTCAAGTTCCAAGAACCGGAGGTCAGACAAACAAGAGGCAGCTGTAGGATCCAGAGAGGGCAAAAGCTAGACTGTCCACTTATTTCAGATGCAGGCTACACACTCAAGGAAACTCCCTTTCAACTGATTGGCTACTCACAGCAGATCCCATCATGGGAGTGGCCATATATAAACACTGAGAATCACGGCCCAGCCAAGTGGACACACCATCTTAACTAACGGGAGCAGTAAAGATAGGGAGACAGGGACAAAGAGTCCTCATGGATGCCATGCAATGAGGAGCACAGAAGTACAGAGTGGGGTGCAATATGGGAGCTGGCTGGCTGACCAGGCACACTCAGTGGTTTAAATAACTCCTAACACACATACATGCACACACACACACACACACCCACACACACACCCCTCACAGTACAGGGTATTCCAACTCCTATATCCACAAAACTATACGTCACCAAATGTCATGGACTTTTGGGTCCCTCACTGAGTGTTAGAACCACCAGTGCCAAAAGATCACAGTTTGTGGTAGACTCACTGTTCACATCACAAATCCAAACCTAATTCATGATCTTTCTGCAGATCTGCTCCCATTTTGGAATCTTCTATCTTGGCTAATGGCACCACCACTGGTTCAGTTGCCCACATCAAAAACCTGATATTCATCCTCGACTTATTTCCCTTTCCCTCCATACCCAATCAAGCTACCTCTTAAATAGTTCTCTAATCCATCCCTTCACTTCTTCCCCACTGCTACTGTCTTAGCTAAGACCGACCTTCACCTCCTACCTGGACAACTGCAGCAGCCTGTTGCTTGGTCTCCCTGCCTCCAGGCTTATTCTCTCCAATCCCTTATCACCCTGCAGCCAAGTGGTCTTGCAAAAAAAAAAAAAAAAAAAGTCTGTTCATTTCATTTCTCCACTTAAAACCTTTAAAGGCATCCCATGGCTTATAGAGTCAGAATTAAGATTTCCAGGTTGGGCAGTGTTGCATAATGGTTAAGCACATGGCCTGTACAGCCAGACCACCAAAGTCAAATTTCTATTGTAGTATTTACTAGCTATGGTAAGTAGCTAGTTAAGTACTATTTACCATATGGTAAGTAGGTAAGTTAATTGTGTCTCAGTTTCCTTATCTGTAAAAAATAGAAGTTTGGTGGCTGGTATGCAGCATTTAAAGGGGGCTCGTTGCAGTCATTGTTTTTATCATTAACAGTCTACGCCCGTGTCCAGCCTCTGCCCACAGCTTGAGGTCATCTCCTGCCCTCCCAGCTTCCCCATTCCCCAGGCCCCAACCTTTTGGCCCAGCAATACCAACCCACCTGCAATTCTCCCACATGTTTCCATTCTGCTTCTTGCTTCCTTGCTTCTTCACATGCTATTTTCTTTACCTGGAATGCTCTCCCCACTCATCTGCCTACCAAACTCTAAATCTTCCTCCAAAACTCAAGCATCGGCATTAAAAAGATTGACAATACCAAGTGTTGGTGAAGATGTGGAGTAACTGCAACTCTCATTCTCTGCTGGCAGGAATGCAAAATGGTACAGCCACTTTGGAAAACAACATGGCAGAACCTTGTAAAGTTAAACATACATTGACTATGTGACCCAGCAATCACTACTAGTTACATACTCAAGAGAAATGGAAACATACGCCCCCACAAAAACATGTACATGGAAGTTCATAACAGTATTATTCATGCTGTTGTTGTTGTTAGGTGCTGTCGAGTCAGTTCTGACTCATAGCAACCCTACGTACTACAGAAGGAACCACTGCCCAGTGCTGCACCATCCTCACAATCACTGTTATGCTTGAGCCCATTGTTGCAGCATTATTCATAACAGCCCCAAATTGGCAGCAGCCCAAATGTCCATCAGCTGGTGAATGGATAAACAAATTGTGGTACATCCATACAATGGAATACTTGTTGTTGTTGTTGGGTACCACTGAGTCTGTTCCAACTCCTAGCGACCTTATGTACAACAGAACGAAACACTGTTCTACATCATCCTCAGAATCATTGCTATATTTGAGCCCATTGTTGCAGCCATTGTTCCTATCCATCACATTGAGGGGTTCCCTCTTTTTCACTGACCCTCTACTTTACCAAGCATGATGTCCGTCTTCAGTGATTAAAAGAGGGAAACATTTCAAAACCAACCTCTAGAATCACTCCCTCTATAAAGCCTTCTCTGACTGTCACAGAGTTCATACTCCCCACCTCTGGGCTACCCTGGCCTTCTTCATATCCCAGTTGCGGAACTTTTCCAGTGATCTTGTAGTTAGGTCTTACGTGTCTATCTCCACATTAGTCTAGAGACAAGGCTCTCAGATCCTTCATTTATCTCTGCTCCCCTGCAGCTTATAATAAAAAAAAGAAACTTCACTTATTGAGCACTTAATGTGTTCCAAAAAAAAAAAACCCAAACCTGTTGCCATCAATTCCAACTCATAGCGACCCTACAGGACAGAGTAGAACTGCTCCATAGAGTTTCCAAGGAGCGCCTGGTGAATTCTAACTGGTGACCTTTCGGTTAGCAGCCGTAGTTCTTAACCACGATGCCACCAGGGTTTCCACTGTGTTCCAAGAACTGTGCTAAGTGCTGACCTATATTGTCTCATTTAATCCTCACAACAATCCTATAAGTTAGGTATTACTATCCCCATTTTACAAAGAACCAGAGGCTCAGAGAGGTTAAATGAATACCTAACTGTCCGACGTCACATAGCTAGAAGTGGTGGGACTGGATTTCAAAACCAGGTCTGTCTGTCCACCTCCAAGTCGTGCCCTAAACACTACATTATACTGCTGATGCATCGCAGGGTACTGAGAAAGCCCTCGGTAATTATGTGTTTTATTGACTTTAATTGAATGTAGGAATCATTCCAATCCCCCCTACTCTGCCTTGGGCCACAATCCCTCCCAGGGTCAGGCAACCAAAATGGTAAAGGTTTTTGTAATATATGTATATGATCAGGTTGTGCGTGTGTGTGTGTGTGTGTGTGTGTGTGTGTGTGTTCTTCTTCATTCACTACAACCTGGGCTTTTTCCCTCTCCCGACTTCTGAATTAAACCAAAAAGCTAAATTAGCCCTTAGCCCAGGAGACCAGTATTACCTTGCAAACAGCTAGCACCTCCAAGTTGTCATCTAATTAAGCCACACTCCCAAACAAAGCACTTAACAATGTCACCACATTAACAATGGCTACCTCCCCTGGCAGCTCCTAACTGCATAATACAGTGGCTTGCTGTAAAACAAATAATCCCATTGCCATCTAAACTGCACTCTTAAGTAGGTCTTTTCCTTCAGTAGATACTCTTTTGAACGTTTGGTGGTTTTATTAAGAAATATTCTAGGGCTGGGTACAGAGAGAAAGTAGCAGGTTGATTCTTTAATCAGCCCAATTTTCTGGTGTGTTCTACCTTTTAGCATTCTAGAAATCTTTCAACATATACGTTGTCCTGCTTGGTTTTTGAAGTCTCTGTGTTCCCTGCTGTCTGCAACTTAGTGTACATTTTAGAGGAGTGTTAGTTTAGAACACACGGAAGGAGTGCTGGGTACAGTCTCATGCCGATCCGAGTGTGCGTGAGAGGCCGAGGTAGCAGGGGTGTGGATCACGCCCGTGCTGGGGAGCAGAGACAAAGCCTCCACGCAGCCTGGCCGGGACAGACAGCTTTATGTTTCTCAGGGACCTGGTTTCAATTATTTGCTATGCTTGAAACTGGAATTAGAAAAATAGGATATTTTTTCCTCGGGAGGGGAAATAGAAAATGATCAATTAATTTGACCTAGTTCACTCTCTGCCTCCCAAAAACATGCAGGTGCTAATTGACAGATGGAGGACTGTCACCTCCAGCTGCCTTCCACATCAGGCTTCACTCGTTAGCTGGTTTTCAGGAGAAAAACACAAAACAGGATCAGTGGCAGAGTGGGGAATCTGGAGAGAGACAGGCCTGGGGTGTCATGACTCCCCTATTTTACTGGCTCTGAGACTTTGGGGCAAGTCATCTAGTCTTCTCGAGCCTCCATTTTCACTTCTGTAAAATGGGAGAGCTAATTCCTGTCTCATAGGGCTGCTGTGAGATTAATTTGAATGAGATGATGTTGATACATCACATAGCACGTTTTCTGACACAGTGCAGAGCCCTCAATAAACCACAGCATGATCTTTATTGTACAATTCCATGTCTAATTCTGAGAGACAAGAATGACACAACCACGTGGCCACTGCATAAATGCATGGAAGATTCTCTAAGGCAAGTTTATGAAACCAAGCCAACACGCGACAATGTGGGCGATAAGAGGCCTAACTCTTACTGGGTTTTTCTGACCAAATCTCCTACTTGGAATTCAAGCCTCAAATGCAAAGAGTACCATAGAAAAGAATGAACTCAGGGAATGAACAAACAGGGTGAAAACAGGTTTAGTAATTCTTAAATCAAGACAAGTGCATTTTCTCCCAAACTTGCTGGTAAGGAATTGACTGCTTGATGACGTATCTTCTTGCCCTCGCCCATCCCTGGCATGAGTCACCCCACAATGATCAGAATACCCGAGAAAAGAAGGGTCAGCTTAAGTTCTCCTTCAAACATGAGCACAACTACACAACTTGGCTCCTAATGGGGTAGGGAGAGTCTCAGAGTGTGGCTCATGGGTGGCCTGCAGGAGAATCACCTGGGAGCTCAACAAAACGCTACTGAGTCAGACTCTCCACCCAGAGAGGGACCCCGGGAGCCATATTTCTAACAGGCTTCCCAGGTAGTTCAGTGAAGTGTGAGAAGCACTACATCTGTATTGACTTCATTAGAGCTGGTGTTCACATGGTGATGATAGAAACAAGGACCACCAGCGCCCAGCAGACGCCAAGACCCAAGGCTGGAGGTGACAGCTTCAGGTCTCAAGATCTGAGTTCAGTCCTACTTCCTGGGGCTACTCAAGCTGACTCTTTAACTTCTAGATTCTAAGGAAGGTCTTCACGGCCTTTCATCCACAGTGAAATACCTAACAGGTCAAGTTAACTGTGTTCACATTGCCCAGGAGCAAACCTAGATCTTGAGGAAAGTCCCCGCCACAATCACCATTTACAGGAGAATTAAATCAGAAGGAGCATTCATAATCGGCACAACTGTGTAAGGGCCAACAGTAAGCGCCTCTCACTAAAGCTGTGGTCAGACAGGTAGAATAGCCATGCCCAGTGCGCACAGCCCAGCTCGAAGGCCCCGTCCCGCCCCCTCAACAGAGCACTTCCGAGAACACAGGGTGAGAGAAGCAAGACTAGAGAAATGCTCCTTTTTTTTAATGGAAGTTTTTCCTCAAAAAGTTAAACATACAATTACCACATGACCCAACAGTTCCACTCCTAGGTATATCATACTCAAGAGACTTGAAGGCAAGGACACAAACCGACACATGTACACCAACCTTCCTTGTACCACTATTTACATTAGCCAAAAGGTAGAAACTACCCAAATGTCCATCAATGGATGAATGGATAAACAAAATGTGGTATATACGTACAATGGAATGTTACTCTGCCATTAAGAGAAATGAAGTCCTCATACATGCTATGACATAGATGAACCTCGAAAACACTCTGCTGAGTGAAATAAGTCAGACACAAAAGGACAAATATTGTATGATCTCACGCAAGTGAAATATCTAGAAGAGGCAAATTCACAGAGACCAAAGTTTACTAGTGGTTACCAGGGGCTGGGGGAAGGGGTAAAAACGGAGTCATTGCTTACGGGACACTCAGCTTCTGTTAAGGGTGATGATTTCTAAATGAATAGTGGTGATGATTTCACAACATGGTGAACATAATTAATGTCACTGAATTGTACACGTAGCATTGTTGAAATGGCAAATGTTTTATTATATATAATTTCACCACAATTAAAAAAAAGTCAATGATCTACTGAAGTCGGTATTTTACCAGTAGCGACAATTTACTTGCAACACACCCCACAGTGGAGCAAAACACCACAGCAGGTCAGGAGGCCTCAGCCAATCCCTGCCAGCCTGCCTGAAGGACTTGAATCTATCTACCTTCCTGCCTGGCCTTGGCCGACTCTTGACTCTGACCATGGATACCTCCTGAACTTGCAATACCCGGTGGCGGACCACAATCCTGGAAGATACACTGTGGCAGAGATGTGTCGAGTGTGTGTGCTGCTTCTTCATCTCTCTTTCTCTCTCTTCTCTTTCTCTTTCCTCTTTCCTCTTTCCTGGCATGTATCCAACCCATAATTAGGCAGATTCTCAAAGGAGAGAGAATACTTCCTGCCCAAATGACAAGCTGTGGATTATGCAGATCTCTTTCCAGATCTCATTCCCTGGCAATGCTGCAGGTGGCTCTAAGTTTGCTTGGCCGGAAAGCTCCATCTGAGCACATTATCCTCACAAATACCTTCTTCCGTTGCTTCTCCTTATGCTTTCATTTTCAAGCTGATTTCCCTCAAAGCTGCAAGGCCACCTCACACTAGGAAACGGGAAGAGAAAGGGGGAAGGGGTAGTCCTTTGCACCCCTGGCTGCTCAGCTGACAGCTCTCAGGATACTCTTGGGAGTATCCATGTGCCTGACCTGTGGCCCGGAGTGCCCACTCCATCAGCGGCTGAGGAATGAATTCAATGGTTGATTGAATAAAATGAGAAAATGGCCCTGGATAGCCACTGATTTCACGCAGAGTTGCAAGTGGTAACACTCATGCTTTGCAGACCCAAACAAATGATTTTCAAGTGCCAGGACCTAAAATTCAAGTGTGTCTAGGAGCCTCATGTATGGAACCTGGAGTCCTATTTTCAAGGTAACACTCTGATTTGATCCTTGCAGACCATACTCTTATCCTTCACGGAAAGAATGCTTACTATGCACTGTTAACTTGGGTTAATAAACTGGAAACTGCTACGAACGTATATAAGTGACAACTTTTGATAATGTACATTTTGATACATGAAAATGTTACATTTTGATGATGTAGTAATCCAAAATGGGAATTATTGCCCTATGAAAGGCCAGCTTACCAAAGATGGTATATTTCACATAAGATAAGCACAGGCCTATTTTGAATTGAAACACATATTTTTTAATGAGCATGATTATCTGAGTTCAAAATAAACTATAAGATGAGGTCTATGACCAAAGTTTATTAGTGGTTACCAGGGGTGGGAAGGAGGGGGAGAAAAAAGAAGTCATTGTTTAGGGAGCATTGAGTATCTGTTTACGGTGATGGAAAATTTGGCAATGGATACTGCTGATGGTCATACAACGTGACTTATATCATTGGTGTCACTAAATTGTACATGTGAAAAACACAGTGGCATCACTAGGGTTGGTGTCACCCAGTGTGGTAACTCATGGTGTCACCCCCACCATGGACCTCCTCCCGTCCCAGACCATACAGATTCCTTAGTAATGTTTTTTGTACTAATGTTAGTTATCAATCGTAATTCCCGTATATCGCTCCTTCTTTTCCTTTAATTACTAGTTCATTCTCAAAAAAGTTATTGACACAGGTTCACAAGTACTAATTACCACAACATTGTAGCTAAACTCCAGAAAATTTGACAAAATCAGTGACTATAAAAACACCAGCAGCAACGAAAACAACAGCGCACGCTCATAGCGTGTAGGGACTCACCACGTGATTTGAAGTGTCATTATAATTGGATAATAATGACAGCTCTGACTGGAGCACATTAGAAGGTTCAAAAAGTAAATTAGCATAGAATTTTAGCCTTGTAGGTATATTGATACATGTAAGCTAGGCTGACAAAAAATGCTTTTGTTATAACTAACTACAGGGATATTTTTATGAAAAATAATAAATTTCTGCTGAAACACTGCACAAAAATTTTATGGACAGTCATTTTGGTGTCACTCCCTCTGACAGTGTCACCCTGTGCAGTCCACACCCCACCCACCCCCCCAGTGATGTCACTGGAAAAACGTTGAATTGGCAAATGTGTAATACATATATTTTTACAACAATAAAAAAACAAAGATGAGGTCTATGAGATTGTGTACATGGATGCAGCAAAAACTATAACACAAATGTGCTTTTTCTTACTTGGATAAATTTTGCCAATTACAATTCCATCAAGATGCAAATTCTATTCTGTCCAGGTGAGAATGGTTTCCTAATCCATCCCACCTGAGATTACTTGTTCTATGTCTGGCTTCCCCTCTGGCTTGGAATTTCCTAAAGGGCAGAGGCCTTGTCTGTCTGATTCTCTACATCCCTAGTGCCTAGCATGGCTCCTGGTACATAGTAGGTACCAAATAAATGTGAGCTGATGAGCAAATGACCACCTGCTACCGCTGGGCAAAGAGTGAAGGATACCCTAGGCCAGTGCTTCTCCAACTGCAACTTGTGCATAAATCACCTGCAACCTCGTTAAAATGCAGATTCTGGTTGGGTAGGTGTGGGGTAGCGGGTGAGATGCTGCATTTTTAATGAGCACCCAGGGATGCGGATGCTGCTGGTCCACCAACCACACTTTGGGGAGCAAGAGTCAAGCGAGTACTAAACCTACTCACCAGCAATCAGCTCTCTCCCTTCATTCATTCTGGAACTATCTACTGAGCACCTACTGTGGACCAGGCTCTTTTGGGGAAGCTGTTGTTATTAGTTGCCATCGAGTCAGCTCCAACTCATGGCAACTCCATGTACAACGGACCGAAACATTGCCTGGTCCCACACCATTTTCATGATCATTGGTATGCTCTTGTTCATTGTTGTGGCCACTGTTCATTTTGTATGCCTTCCAACCTAGAGGGCTCATCTTCCAGAACTATATCAGACAATACTCTGTTGTGATCCATAGAGTTTTCATTGGCTAATTTTCATAAGTAGATTGTCAGGCCTTTCTTCCTAGTCTGTCCTGGTCTGGAAGCTCCACAGAAACTTGTCCACCATGGGTGACCCTGCTGGTATTTGAAATACCAGTGGCATAACTTCCAGCATCATAGCAACATGCAAGCCATCACAGTACAACAAACTAACAAACTGGTGGTGGTTTGAGATGCTATCCATTGCCATCCAGTCGATTCCAACTCCTAGCAACTCTATAGGACAGAGTAGAACTGCCCCACAGGGTTTCCAAGGCTGTAAATCTTTATGGAAACAGACTGCCACAGCTTTCTCCCTCAGAGCCACTGGGTGAGTTCAAACCACCAACGTTTTGGTTAGCAGCTGAGCGCTTAACCACTACTAGGGATTTAAAAAAAGATTGAGAGAAGGAAACTGTGTGTATTATAATACAATATGAAGTACTTATTTAAAAAAAAAAAAAAAAAGTGACTCAGGCCATACCAGACCCCAGCCATGCTACTGAAGAAGAGCAGGCTTCTGTTTCAAATATCCAGGTTGTTTGTCTCCCCAGCCCTTACTGCTCACTCTGCCATAGCTGGCTTAGAGGCAGCCTAAGCACCTCCTTGTTATTATCCTGAGGAGATGATTAAGGTAATTGGCAACTTTTTCCCCTGATTCCAAGGTAGACTGTCGTTTCAAGGAAAATACATCCACTTCAATTCGGAACACTCCGTTTTCAATGTTTTCTTATGTGTGGCTTTGGGGAGGGGGAGGGAGAGTCTGTGGCCCCCAAAAGAAATACGCTGTTCTTCTGCCTTTGTGTTTCCTTGCGTGTAAACTCAGTCTGAATCACAGCTAATAAATAGGTCATCTTGTACTTTCAAAATAAAAACATGCCATATTTCAGTGGAATAGCAACTGTACATTAAAAAGCTGTCAACTTCACTACAATTTCCCTGAACCTTGCACTGCAGCAAGATACCTTGTCACTCAGAGTTGAGTGCAGTTTTACTGAAATATCTCCTTGTCTGTGTAAATAATGAGTAGAATTGCATGAAAATATCTGGCCCACAGCCTCCTTTTCCCGCTGCTCCCAAGAAATGGTATGCAAATGACAGATTTAGAGGGTGAGCTTCACAACATTTCACTTTGAAAACAAAGGGCCATCCCACCAACCCTGGTATTGTGCATTTAGGGTTCAGGGAGAGGGTGGAGGAGGGTAGAGGGTAAGGGGCAAGGAGAGAAGGGTGGTGGTAATTAAGACAGTGGTCTTTGCAAGCTTCAAAGCAAGGAGGCTAGACTGTCATTCAACAGCTATTTTCAGAACACACACAGGTTGCATCAGAAAGTACCATGTACGGGAGGTATTACCTGGAAAGGAAGGGTCCATATCCCAGAAGATGTTTGCACAAAATAGAGCAGCCTACAACAGCCTGCAAGGTAAGGTGGGCTGCCACAAGACTCAGGTTTCAGAAACTCTATACTGACCACCATGTGTGAGATCTTACAAGTCTTTCACCTCTTCCTCATCTCTCAAACGACAATAATAATGACTGCCTCACAGGGTTGTAAGCAAACGAGGTGATAAATGCAAAGGTACTTTGTAAACCCTCAAGCATGTTCTAGATACTAATTATTATTGTCAATAGCTAGCCAAAGGAAATTGAAGCATTGTAGCAGTTTTAACATGAATATTGTTAAATATTTGGAGTCAGCCCAACTGTGGTTCAGAGCTTGGCTCCACCACTTAGTAGCAGTGTGACTTCAAGCAAGTTTCTATGCCTCTCTGAGCCTCAGTTTCCTCGTCTATAAAATGGGATAACAATAATACCTATTCTTGTGGTGATTCAGTGAGAGAATTGTACGTTAAAACCAGTGCCTGGCCCATAGAAGGGGTTCGGTAAATGTGAGCTATTATTATTGTTATTGCTGCTGCTGCTGCTGTTGTTGATGATGATGATGATGACGATGATACTCCCTGATGATAATGATGATGATAATTCCCATTCCTCCCTGAGTGGTGATCTAGATTACCAGCAACATAGGACCAAGGAACAAAAGAGATGCTGGCAAGTTGATTCTGACCCATAGGGACCCCATGTGTTTCAGAGTAAAACTGCACCCCATAGGGTTTTCAATGGCTATGACCCTTTGAAAGCAGATCACCAGGCCTTTCTTCAGAGCCGCCTGTGGGCGAGTTCAAACTGCCAATCTTTTGGTTAGTAGTCCAATGCTTAACTGTTTGTGCCACCCACAGACGTCTTTGAAACCTTGAGAACGGCTGATTTATCTGAGGATGAGTCAGGGAAACTGGGTCAGACCACAAAGAGCTGAAACGCTCAGCTCATAGCTCAGAGGCTGGAGGGAAGAAGATGATTCAGTTGCCTGGGTTGGCTTAATCATGCAGCTTTCTGAAGGAGGGGAACCAAAGCCAGTGATTTAAGCAGATGAAGGAGCAGGGAACACTGCTGAGCCCCTCACTGGCTTAGCAGTTTCCATCTGCATCCTTCAGGTCCTATTCTTTGGGACCCAGGGCTGGGCTCAGTCAGAGTGAGGCGTCATGTTCAACTCCTTCCTAAGCCCTTTATTTAAGAATATTGGTCATGACTTAAATATATTATATGGCCTCACAGACACCCCCCCCCCCCAAATAAAGGGGATCCCAGGGATCCTCTTATTCCTGAGATTCTGGCATGCACTATAATCAGTAAAATACACACATTTGAGGCTTCATAGAAACCAGTGGTGTGCAGAGCTGGTTTGTACTGGCTCATAAGTGCCACTTGTTAAATATTTGAGAATGCTGCAAGCCATTATTAAAAATTAAATTATATAATCTTACAAGTACATAAATGATATTAAAAACAAAGGTAATAGATACTCAAAACTCATCACTTCCTAATTATTTTACTATATATTACTATCGTCTATGCTCTTGAGATTTTAAATCTATATCTAACTGTGACCCCTTTTCATTTTTCAGAGTTCCTTTCCAGGCCCTGCTCATGCACAAGGATAATTTTTTGCATAACTGTAACCACACTAGAGGTATATATTTTGTGTTCTTCTTTTTCCCCCACTTATATTATGGGCATTTCCTCCATTGCTTACAGTCTCCATAATCATTACATTTAAGGGGTATAGCATTAAAGTCTCCATCCAACTGGTGATGTTGAATGATGGAGTGGATCTCACATTCTTTTCTGCATATATATTCACGTCATAGAGAGAGAACCAATTTCTTTCTTGAAGCAAGAGTGAGAAATGCTCCTTCAGTCTTGGATCAACTAACCAACTCACATTCACCTAGCCCAACCCTACCAAGTCCATAACCAGATCATCCTCTCTTTGCTCCCTTGGTTCTTCCAGGGAAGGAGCCCCTGCTACTGGGGGTGGTGAGCCACCCAGTCCACCTGGTCTGCAAATACCCTCTGGCAACAAAAAACTCAAACTCAATCTCACCAGCATAAAAATCCCATTTGGCAGAATCTACACAAAGTTGAATCTTCTTTCTTTCACGAATCTAGTGTACAGTGGGTGCCAATGAAGTCATTAGCTGAAAGCTTTTTAGAGCATCTTAGAGAAAGAAGGCAAGGGATTAAAATGAGGGTGGAGGACCCTGGGGTGCTCTGATAATATTGAAGGGTGAGGTCATGCTGGGCTCCATTAAATATCACATTAACTGAATTCTTGCCATATTGGTGGAACCAAACACTGATGGGATAAACACTAAATCTGTTTGAGCACAGCGACCTCGTCTCACCAAACACCATTCAATACCAATGAGGCTTTTCAACTTGACTGGAGACCCACCGGGGGGACCAAGCCTTCATAAGCAAACTGGCCTGTTGGATTTGGGGGAAAATACTCTGAAAAGAAATTCAAATGACTTTCTATTTGGTTCAGAACGAACACAGGCAAGACTCTCTTCCTAGAATAGTGTTATTATTGACAATTGGAGATAAAATTTTCTATCACTAAAGACATACTTGGGGGTAGCTAATTGTGAACAAAGTGGTGATGACTAAGAAAAGGTCTTCCAGCAAATTTTTGAAAATTGCTCTCTTACTCTCTCAGAACCCCAAAATGGAAGCCATAGCATCAAGTAAATAAATAAAATAAGTGGGGAATCACATGGTGACATTTTCATTAACCCACTCTCTTCTGTCTCATTAGCTTTCATGGGGAGAGGAAGGATTGTTTTAATTAGCAGGGTTGCCAAGCCTGACTTGAGTTGCCTAGCCTCCTGCTGTTCCCAGGATTACCCTGTCAGCTTATAAATACAACACCAAATCATTACCGCCCGGAACACCACCTCCAAGGCAACAGAAGAAAGGGCATCCACCAGTACCCATGTTACACATCTTTGAACAATGTTCTTTCTCTAAGCATTCAAGTATAATTCAAGCGTAATATTGGGCTTTATCAAACAGCTCAATATCCTCTCACAGAAAGGGCCTTTCTAGTTTAGGACCCACCATGTGTTCCGTATATTTCCTTTTATGCTCCAGGCTGCCCAAGCACAGAGCACATCTAACAGAATGGCCATGCTAGGATCACAGTTTCAAAGTCCCCATTTGGATTCACTTGTTAAATGCTCAAATCAAAAGGCTAACCAGAGGAACCTTAAATGCACATTGCTAAGTGAAAGAAGCCAGTCTGAAAAAGCTACATAATGTACGATTCCAACTATGTATGACATTCTGGAAATGCAAAACTATAGCGATAGTAAAATGATCAGTGGTTGCCAGGGATTGAGGAGAATGAATAGGTGGTTGTTGCTGATAGACGCCATCCAGTCGGTTCCAACTCATAGTGACCCTATGTACAGCAGAACGAAACATTGCCCGGTTCTGTGGCATCCTCACAATCATTGTTACACTTGAGCCCATTGTTGCAGCCAGCATGTCAGCCCATCTCCTTCAGGGTCTTCCTCTTTTTTGCCGAGCCTCTACTTTACCAAGCATGATGTCCTTCTCCAGGGACTGGTCCCTCCTGATAACATGTCCAAAGTACTTGAGACAAAGTCTCGCCATCCTCGCTTCCAAGGAGCATTCCAGCTGTACTTCTTCCAAGACAGATCTGTTCTTGTGGAGCACAAGACATTTTTAGGGCAATGAAATTATTTTGTTTGATACTGTAATGATGGACACACGACATTAAATATTTTTCAAACCCATAGAACTGTACAACACAAGAAGTGAACTCTAATGTAACTATGGACTTTAGCTAATAATAATGTATCAACATTGGTTCATCAATTGCAACAAATGTATCACACCAATGCAAGAGGTTAATAATAGAGGAAACTGGGGGTAGAGGGAAGAGAGAGTATATGTGAACTCTCCGTACTTTATGCACAATTTTTCTGTAAACCTAAAACTGCTCTTAAAAAATAGTCTATTAAAAAAAAAAAAAAGGTTGACCAGAAACAGAAACAATCTCTCAAGTCCCCTACAGATTTCTATGTGTTCCCACTGCTCTTTTGATAACACTCGTGTTGATATTAATCTTGTTTTAATTACACAAAGTTCTTAATTAGGCCAAATTGCAAATCCATAGACTTCACCAACATGTGCACATCCTTAGGTCTTCCTTAATATAGAAAAATCCATCTTTAAATCTTACAATGAAAGTGTCTTAAGTTTGAATTGAAAATACATCCAGACATTCATAGAAATGCCAAGGTTACTATTTACTTGGAAACAGTCTCCCAGGTACTCATTAAATCGTTTATTTATTCACTTGTTCAACAAACATTTATTGAGCACCTACTTTATGCCAAGCACACCAGGCCCTGGGAATAAAAAGATGAATAAGACCTGGCCTGCGCCCACAAGGAGCCCACAAGAACAGACATTTTAATACATATGGTAAGAGCAAAGACAGAAATATACACAGGATATTAGAGAGGCAAGGAGGGCACATAAAACATCTGGGAGGGGGAACAGGATCAGGAAAGGCTTCCAGAAGGAAGTGACTCAGAGATAAGTTTTAAAAGATGAGGGAGGAATGGCCACGTGAGAACAGGAGGAAGAGGAGGAGGTGGAGAATCAGCATCTCAGGCGGGCGGAGCAGCTAACCACAGGCACGGAAGCTACACACGTCACATCAACTACTTCATGCCATCATGGGCGTCCATGCTCACAGAGGTGATAAGGCATATTGTGATAACACCGCACAAAGAGTGATGAGTAACGAATGTCTACAAAGGGCTTTAAGTGCTCGAAAGTGGGGGCTTCTGGCAAAGAGAATAATAGTAATAATCACAGCAATTGCCTTTTAGTGGGCTCTTAACCGTTTACCCAGCTCTGCGCTTAGTTCTTTACATACATGTATCTGATTTAACCTTTGCAACAACCCTATGAGGTAGATGCTATTATCTGTTTGTTATTAGGTGCATCAAGTCGATTTCGACTCCTAGCAACCTTATGTGACAGAGCAGAACCGCCCCATAAGGCTTTCTAGGCTGTAATTTTTATGGGAGCGGATTGCCAGATCTTTCCCCCACAGAGCAGCTGGGTGGGTTCAAAGCCAGCCTTTCAGTTAACAGCCGAGTGCTTAACCACTGCACCACGAGGGCTCCTTGGTGCTATTATTAGCCCTATTTTATAGGCAGGAAACTGAGGCTTAGGGAGGTGAAATAACTTGCCTGAGGCCATGCAGATAGAAAGTGGCAAAAGGAGGGTAAGGATGCAGAGCTGTCCAAGTCCAAAGCCCATACCCAGGTCCACGAGTAGAACTGGCTTCCAGCAAGATTATAAAGCTGAAAGTGTTTCTCAAATATGGGTTCACAGCTTTCCATCTCTTGACATCTGTTATGAGGTTATTTGTGTCCCCAAAAAATATATGTTCAACTCCTAACCCCCAGAACCTGTGAATGTGACCTTATTTGGAAATAACATCTTTGCAGATGTAATTCGTTAACACAAGATCATACTAGAGTAGGATGAGTCCTAATCCAACATATGACTAGGGTCCTTATAAGAAGAGAAGAGACACAGAGAGACATCGAGGGAAGACCGCCATGTGAAGATGGAAGCAGAGAGATTAGAGTTATGCTGCCACAAACCAAGGAATGCCTGGGGCTTCCAGAAGCTGTAAGAGACAAGGAAGGATCCAGAGACTTCAGAGAGCACATGGCCTTGCTGACACCCTGAATTTGGATCTCCAGCCTCTAGAACTATGGAACTTTGAGAGAATACATTTGTGTCATTTTAAGCCACTCAGTTTGTGATACTTTGTTTCAGTAGCCCTAGGAAACTAACGCAAACTCTCCATTCATTTGTTGCTTAGGGATCCCACCCTGCCTTGTCCCACAAATCACACGTTTCTTCCATACATCACCCTTTCTCTCTTCCCAGCCCCCAATCCAGGCTTGTTTATCGTGTCCTCCTCTTTGATGTTCTTTTAACAAACTAGACATTGTAATAAACGAATGCATGCCAAGGTTTCCATTACTGGACTCCACTGTTTCTAATAAGCCAGTGATCATTTGAATTGTTATTCCCTTAAATGAAATGTGTTATTTTTCTCTGTCTGCTTTCAAGATTTTCTCTTTATCTTTGGTTCTTAACAATTTGACTACTATATGCATAGATGTCATTTTGTTATATGTTTAAATCTTGCTTGGGGCTCATTAAGTTTTAATCTGTAAATGTATGTCTTTGAGCAAATTTGGGACATTTTTGTCTATTATTTCTTCAATTCCACATATATTAGACTTCTTGATATTGTCTCACAGGTTCCTGAAGATCTGCCCATTTCTTTTCAATCATTTTTCTCTCTGTTCTTCAACTGAATAATTTATATTGCTGTATCTTCAAGTTCATTGACTTTTCCATCACCTAGATTCTGTTGTTAAGCCCACTCAGTGAGTTTTTTATTTAGCTACTGTATTTTCATTCATAGAATTTTCATTTAGTTCTTGTTGGTTCTTTTTCCTATTTTCTCATTCATTATGATCATATTTTTCTTTACATCCTTGATCATATCTATAATAGCTGCATTAACTTCTTGATTGCTAATTCCAAATCTTGGTAATCTATGGCATTTATCTCAACTGAATGTCTTTTCACTTGAGAATGGTCATGTTTTCCCATTTCTTCATATGTCAAGTAATTTTGGACTATACTCTGGACATTGTGACTGATACACTGTAGAAGCTCTAGATTCTGTTATATTCCTGTAAGAATTAGTTAGTTAGTTTGTTTGTTTCAACCAGTTAAGTTGGTTGAGATCAAATTGCAAACATTGCCTCTTCTGCAATGAGTGGCATTTCAAATCTAAGTTCAGTTATTTTAGCCTTAGCTGGGCTTCTTATAGTCTGCCCACTAATACATGGTTCTGGGATCATCCAGAGACTTAGGCAGAGTTTATGCACAGAATTTGGACTTCCCCTCCTAGCTGTCTCCTTTCATGGCTTCTCCCCTTGCTTTTCAATGACTCTGGTTGCCCCAAAGTCTATCTTCTGATTCTTCAAGCCGTAGGACCACAGGTTTCTATCTAAATTCTATGGATAGAATTTGTGCAGCACTGACTGTAGTTTGATCTTAGGCTAAAAGTCATTTCTAAACAGGAAAATCACCATGCTGTTCTCTTATTCCATGTGTCAACACCCATCATATATCTGTCTGCTTTTGTCCACTCTCCAGTGCTTGGAATGCTCTTCTCCTTCCCTTCTGCCCCCACCCCACTGCTTCTCTGATTAATTCAAATCTCAGCTCAATTTTTACTTCCTCCAAGAAGTCTTCTCTGACACCCCAACCAGGTCACCTCCCCCAAGTAGACATACCATGACCTTCTACTTCACTCTTATCACGGTTGTAATCTTACATTTATCTGTGATTCTTTGATTAATGTTCATCTGCTCTATTAGACTGTAAGGTTCCACAGGATGATGACAATGTCAATTTTTGCTCACTAATAACTCCCTAACGCCAAGTCCAGTGCATGGCACATATAATGTAAATTCAGTATTTGTTGAATAAAACAATGGATGGGTAGATGGATGGATGGATAGCTATGGAGCTATTCATTCATCCATCCACCCATCCATTGTTTTATTTGATTATTAGGCAGCATTTCTTTCCCTGGAGCACTGACTATGCCTTGAAGGTCTGCCATGTGTCCCACACTCAGGACCCAGAATGATGGATGGCAAGAGAATGGTGCACACCTCCACATCTCCACAGCTGTGCCCAAGTATGAGCCAGGGGGTCAATGGAGGGCAAAATCACTATACATCAGAATGACAAGAGAAGTCTTTGTGTGTGTGTGTGTGTGTGTGTGTGTGTGCGTGTGTGTGTGCTTTAAGTGAAAGTTTACAATTCAAGTTAGTTTCTCATACAAGAATTTATACTCATATTGTTATGTGACCCTAGTTGCTCTCCCTATACTGTGACAGCACACTCCTCCTTTCCACCCCAGATTTCCCATGTCCATTCAACCAGCTCCTGTTCCTTTCTATCTTCTCATCTCACCTCCAGACAGAAGCTGCCCATTTAGTCTCATGTAGCTACTTGAGCTAAGAAGCACGCTCTTGAGAGTTCCACAAAATGGTGGTCTAGGCAGAAGCACCACGCCGTCCCTCCACAGCAAAGATCCGAAAAACTAAGCCGAACAGAGAATACAACAATCTTGAAATCCTAAAACATCAAATGAAGAGATAAAGAACTCAGCCAAGCACCAAATGGAGTGAGAAAACTGAGAGAGAATGGAGAGCGAGGAGAGATTCATGCAAGGTCCCCTACCAGCTAACGCAGTACGGATCTGCCATCTTGGACTCCTATCGGAGACCAGCAAACAGGGGGTACAAGAAAGCAGCCTCACGGAACTTCCAGCGGGAGACAAAACAACTGGTAATTTGCCGATATATGCTTTCCCACTCTCTACCCTTCTTCACCCACACTCTGCCCCCTCTGCTTCCCACGGATACAGTCTCTTGTCCAGAAACACCAGCCTGCACTAGCTGGCTCTCTGAGTGCCATTTGTTGGCTGCTAGTGTTGCCTTTTTTTTCTCTTCTGCTTCTGTTGATTTCTTACTTGCCTCTCGCCACCTCCCCCTCCCTTAGCTCAAGTACCTGGCTCCGTGCGCCATCTTTGCTTCTTCCTGAGGGGCTGCGGAGCTCCGTTCGAGTGTGGAGCTGCTTCCCGGTTTGGGCTGCTGTGCTGGTGGGATCCCAGGGCTTTTGTTTGTTTGTTTGTTTTGAATTGTTTGTTTGTTTTCTTTTCCTTTTCT
>NW_004443974.1:16760543-16762222 GCF_000243295.1 Trichechus manatus latirostris | reverse complement strand
TTTTTTGATATGTTGTTGAATTCTATTGGCTAGAATTTTGGTGAGGATTTTTGCGTCTATGTTCATGAGGGTTATTGGTCTGTAATTTTCTTTTTTTGTGGTATTTTACCTGGTTTTGTTATCAGGGTTATGCTGGCTTCATAGAATCAGTTTGGGAGTATTCCATCCTTTTCTGTGGTCAGAAATACCCTTAGTAGTAGTGGTGTTAACTCTTCTCTGAAAGTTTGGTAGAATTCTCCGTGAAACCATCAGGGTCAGGGTTTTTTTTGTTGTTGTTGTTGGGAGTTTTAATTACCTTTTCAATCTCTTCCTTTGTTATAGGTTTCTTTAGTTGTTCCACCTCTGTGTTAGTTTAGGTAGGTAGTGTGTTTCTAGAAATTTGTCCATTTCCTCTAGGTTTTCAAATTTGTTAGAGTATAATTTTTCATATTATTCTGTTACGATTCTTTTAATTCAGTTGGGTCTGTTGTGATATCGCGCAGCTCATTTCTTATTCAAGTCATTTGCTTCCTCTCCTGTTTTTCTTTTGTCAGTTTGGCCAAGAGTTTATCAATTTTGTTAATCTCTTCAAAGAACCAGGTTTTGGTCTTGTTAACTCTTTCAATTGTTTTTATATTCTCCATTTCATTTAATTCTGCTCCAATTCTTATTATTTCCTTTCTTTTGGCACCCGAGGGCTTCTTTTGCTGCTCTCTATTTATTCCAGTTGTAGGGTTAATGTTTTGATTTTGGCCCTTTCTTCTTTTTGGATGTGTGCATTTATTGCTATAAATTGACCTCTGAGCACTGCTTTTGCTGTCTCTCAAGGGTTCCGGTAGGATGTGTTTTCATTCTCATTTGATTCTGTGAATTTCTTTAGTCCATCCTTAATTTCTTCTATAACCCAGTAGTTTTTGAGCAACGTGTTGTTCAGTTTCCATGGGTTTGATTTTTTTTTTCCTTGCTTTTTTCTGTTATTGATTTCTACTTTTATGGCTTTATGGCCAGAAAAGATACTTTGTAATATTTCAATGCTTTGGACTCTGTTAATGCTTTCTTTATGGCCTAATACGTGGTCTATTCTGGAGAATGTTCCATGCGCATTGGAAAAGAAAGTATACTTGGCTGTTGTTGGGTGGAGTGTTCAGTGTATGTGCATGAGATCAAGTTGGTTGATAGTGGCATTTAGATCTTCCATGTCATTACTGAGCTTCTTTCTGGATGTTCTGTCCTTCACTGAAAGTGGTGCGTTGAAGTCCCCTACTATTATTGTGGAGCTGTCTATCTGTCTTTTCAGAGCTGTTAGAGTTTGTTTTATGTATTTTGGAGCCCTGTCGTTGAGTGCAAAAATTTATTATGAGTATGTCCTCCTGATGTATTGACACTTTAATCATTATATAGTGTCCTTCCTTATCCTTTGTGGTGGATTTTACTTTAAAGTCTATTTTGTCAGGGATTAAGATTGCCACTCCTGCTCTTTTTTGAGTGTTGTTTGCTTGATATATTTTTCCTATCCTTTGAGTTTTAGTTTGTTTGTGTCTTTAAGTTTAAGATGTGTCTCTTGTAGGCAGCATATAGACGGATCGTGTTTTTTTATCCATTCTGCCACTCTCTGTCTCTTTATTGGTGCATTTAGTCCATTTACATTCAGCGTGATTATTGATAAGCATGAGTTTAGTGTTGTCATTTTGGTGTCTTTT
>NW_004443974.1:16724278-16759939 GCF_000243295.1 Trichechus manatus latirostris | reverse complement strand
TGGCAATTTTTTTCCTTCAAGGCTTTATATATGTCATCCCATTGCCTTCTTGCCTGCATGGTTTCTGCGAGTAGTCTGGGCTTAGTCTTATTGACTCACCTTTACAGATGACTTTTTGTTTATCCCTAGCCACTCTTAAAAGTCTCTCTTTATCTTTGGTTTTGGCAAGTTTGATTATAATATGTCTTGGTGACTTTCTTTTGGGATCTAACTTATGCGGGTTTTGATGAGCATCTTGTATAGATATCTTCTCACCTTTCACGACATCAGGGAAGTTTTCTGCCAACAAATCTTCAACAATTCTCTCTGTATTTTCTGTTATTCCCCATGTTCTGGTATTCCAATCACTTATAGGTTATTCCTCTTGATAGAGTCCCACATAATTGTTAGGGTTTCTTCATTTTTAAAAATTCTTTTATCTGATTTTTCCTCAAATAAGTTGGTGTCAACTGCTTTATCTTCAGACTCACTAATTCTGACTTCCATTGCTTCAGTTCTGCTCCTATGACTTTCTATTGAGTTAATTCTAAAATTTTATTGTTAATCTTCAGGATTTCTGTTTGCTGTCTCTCTATGGATTCTTGCAGCCTGTTAAATTTGTCATTATGCTCTTCTCTAATCTTCTTAAGTTCCTCTGTTGCTTTGTCTGTGTGTTCCTTGGTTTGTTCTGCGTTTTTCCTGATCTCCTTCCTGATCTCTTGAAGAGTTCTGTATATTAATCTTCTGTATTCTACATCCGGTAATTCTAAGAAGTTATCTTCCTCCAGAAAATTTCTTGATTCTTTGTTTCAGGAGGTTGCGGAAGCCATCATGATCTCCCTGTTTATGTGATTTGATATTGACTGTTGTCTCTGAGCCATCAGTGTTATTATATTTATTTATGTTTGCTTACTGTGTCCTAGCTTCTTGTCTTGTTTTGTTTTGATATGCCCAAATAGTCTGCTCACGTGAGCTAGTTTGATTATTGGCACCTTTGAAGCTCTAATGTCCTGTCACCAGGTGGTTAGATATGTTACTATGTATGTGAGTCTAGGAGTCCATTTACTTTTCTTTTATAGATTCAGCTCAGGTGTCCAGGTAGTGGACACTCAGGTAGGTAGCCCCTCAGTGTCTAAGAGTAAAGCGTGTCCCTGTTCCCTAGAGTGGGCAGATGGGTAGGTTTTGCAGCCAGACTATGGGCACCCAATGCTGTTGGCTGTAAGCACTGGGAGGCACCATTTATTCTTGGACCCCTGTCACGGGTGGCTATGTGGCATGGGTGGAGCCACCAGCCCTCAGGCCCCTGATGTGGGTAGGTGAGGACCCTGCTTAATGGGCAGAGCGGTGTCAAATGTCACGAACCTGCCACTCCACCATATAGCTGACAGTTGAAGTTAGACTTCAGGTATATGCCCTGTCATACTGTGCTAATGAGGGCCTATGCTGTTGAAATGGGCCCACAAGTCTGTGCAAGGGTGAAAGGTATTCAAAGTCTGTGGACCCCTTATGCTTGTGCCTAGGCAGAGGAGCTGTGCCTACCCTGAGTCCCAGCTTAGGGGAGCTGGCAGATTATTTTTTCCTGTTTGTTAATTTGTTCCGTCTCCAAGGCCAGGAAAATGGCTCAGGGCACGTGAGGGGTCCTACATCCGGCCTAGGGAACACAGCAATCGCTGAAGACACCCAGGACCCAGTGCAGAGCGGGGAGGAGACAGGTAAATGGGATAGAGATTTTTTTCCCGAAGTGGGTGTTTTTGATCCGCGTGGTAGGTCAGACACACGTACTTCTCTTTTGCTGATTGAGCACCGCTTTTCACCGGCTCTGGAGGCCTGAGTAGACTCTCTGCCACTCGGTCTCTCCTGATGTGGAAAACGCCTCCCGAGTGCCACTGCTTGCCTCACCGTGCACACCAGCCAATCCAGCCTGAAGGGTGCTGGCTCCCGCTAGGTCAGGTCTGGCAACTCCTCACTGCTTCTGAACCGTCCCTCCCTCCCCCTGCCACTCAGTCCAATTCCTCAATTTTGCCTTTGATGTTCACGGCTCCTAGATGGTCATATATAATCGTTTCACTTGTTTTTTCAGGTCTTTGTTGTAAGAGGGACGATGGGAAGCGTCTGACTACTCCGTCATCTTGGCCCTGCCTCCCAATGACCAGAGAAGTCTTGATGGAGCAGGTAGGATTTGGCCCAGGCTGAGAACCACAGGAAGAGTTGGATGGGCAAAGGAGAAAGGGAAAATGGGTAGAAAAGTACAAGCATTCATATTGGGAAGGAAACAGTGAACAGGTCGGAAGGGGAATCTTATTACATTATCTCGAGAAAGAAAAAAATTTTGCATCTGGATAGAAGAATCAGGGCTTCTTGTGTCCTAGAGAAGCCAGTTCTAAATTACCCAAATTTGTTCGAGTCTGGCCCACCTGTGTTTTAAAATTTACTCTCTCCAGCCTGGAAATAACTTGACTGCAAACTTTTTATATTGATAAATTCATTATACTGTATTTTTAGGCAGCATCTTCTTTCTATTTAGATTAATAACCACATAATAATCACCTTTGCTGATTTACATGGCATCATTTTGAGAAATTATGGTTTAGATCAATCTTCTCTTTCCCCTTTCCCTCTGCCCTCCCTGAATTATTCCTGAGGAGGAAACCAATTAATAGTAGCTTGACTGCTGTAATGCAGGCTGCTCTACAATGTCGCAATGTCTAATAGAGTTTTAATTTTCCCATGGTGAGTCAATATTTGCTTTAAGAAAGAAAAATGTCACCATAAACCACTGCCCCAAATGAATTTGGTAGCACAGAGGCGAGATAGTTTTCTTTTCTTTTTTTTTTTTTTAGACAGTAATGGAAAGTGGATATGGGGGTGGGGGGATCTCATTCTTCACAAATAGGATTGCTTAGAGTTTTTGCTGCTGCTTCAGAAGATGATGGTTATTCAGTATTTTGCTTTGCAAATGCAGATGACTGTCAGAGACTCACCCATAGTTTAAAGGGTCTGAAACAAAGTCATTATAATATAGAAAAGGAGCAATTTATTCCAGCCTTTTAATAACTTGTGGGGAGTAAGGAGGAGAATAAGATTAGGCATCCCTGTTTGAAGACATTATGGTTGTTTCTTATTTCCCCAAACTCGAGCTGTGTGTGGAAACCAAATCCTGCTTTTTAAAAATGTATTCGACTTTTCAGCATATGCGAGGAAATAAAGTTCTGCAATCCTCCCTCTCATAATAAGTCTGTCCAAAAATGATGTTGCTCATTCTGTTGAAAGATAGTTTCATTTCCTTCTCAAAATTGGTATGAAAAATTTGCCTTGCCAAATGAACATAGTATACTGAACTTGTCAAATCCTTTCTCCTGACACAAATAAAAGATAACATTGGGTGGCAGCATGTAAAACAGCTCTGACAAGATAGCAAAGGGAGACAAAGAAATATACATATTTTGATTCTCTCTGTTTTAGAAGCTGGGGAGGGGGATACCAGCAGAATGACTGGCCAACGCTTGTGAATGCTTCAGGTAATAATTGAACGAGTCACTTTCATGTCGATTTTCAATAGTATAATGACCCCATTTCCAATTAGCCAAAACATGACAAAATCTCAACTTTTATAGCAGCAAAAGCTGCCAAGGAGAAGAGTGCCTGAGTGACAAGGCTCTTCATTCAAAAGTTTATGGTGCACCATGTGGCTGTAATTACGAATTCTAACACAGTGGGAAATTATTCCAAGTGTGTTTAAAAATAAATAAGGTAAATGATCACTCTCTCATTAGATCTGTACTCACATCATGTAAGGGACTTTTTTTTTTCTATTAAAATTGTTGATTGGAGGCTGTTAGCTGTTTATCAGCTCAAAATTATATTTCTGCTCTCCTAGGGTTTGCTGCCATTAAGAATCACGCCCGGCGCCTAGTTAGTAACAAGAAAAGACTCCTAAAACTGCAATTTCGGGGGGAAGAAAACACAAGCAAGAAACCCAGATTGCGCCTTCACCTCCCCAAAGGCAACACGCTTCTTTGTTCTGCTAAGAAAAATTAACCTCAATCTCAGCTCCAGGTCCCTAGATTGATTATCATAGTCATCTAAATACTGTAATCTCATTTTCAGCATCAGGATAAGGAGGTGGTGGGGGGACGCATTGAGAGAGGGGAGTGAGGCTGGAGAGAAAAAGAGAGCAAGGGGGGAAAAGGAGAAAACAGAATAAATTATCTGACAAAAGGAATCAGGTCTTTCTGCGTACAGAGCCTATTTCAGATCCTTCCACTTGATTGGAAAAGTTGATGAAGTTTAAATGAAGCAGAATTAGAACCTCAGGCTGCTGAGTATTGACAGGGGGGTATGCAAGAATGTGCACTTCGACAGCCTTGATTTCGGGAGAAAACAAGGGACGAGCCTAAATGGTATAATCTTCAATCAAATCCAACATCCAGACTGACAAGGCAGGGTAATGAGTTAGGCCAGAGCAGGCCTGTTGGTTAAAGAAATTAATCCCTCCCGCCGCCCTGAGACCAGCTTTGACGCCTATTGTGCAGGCCTCTGTCCCAGTCTATCTAAATGCTAACTAACTTCGAGGGTGAGCCGGACTGCGCTTTTCAATGCTGGCGCTAATCTGATAACAATTTGCTCCCTCTGATTAGGGAGGTGAGGGCAGGAGGGGGCCAAGGGTGGGAGAGGCAGAAGAGACATCTTCCCTCAGAAAGGGCCAGAACATTCTGATCGGCCTGGATGTTTTGCCCCAGCCATCCTGGCTCCCTTGCCAGCAGATGCACACATTTCAAAGAACCTAAAACCCAGGTGCCCACGGGAAACCAAGTGTCCACGTTCCTTTTTCTTTATGTCATGTCTCTACTTACAACTTTAAGTGGGGACACCTCAAGTGCAGGCCCCTTAAGGTGTCCCATCCTGATCCCAGAGTCCCTTTCCCGGGTGACCTCCCTTCTACTCCTTCCTTCTTTATATTAAAATCCCTCCAGATTTAATCCTTTCTCCGAATTTACCCAAATGTATAGCATCCAATTTCTCACCTCATCTGCTTATTTTCTATGCTGAAAATGACTTTCCTTTTCCTCTCAGCCTATCTGTGTCCTCCTAGTCCTTCCAGCAACTCCACTAGGCTCTTTGGGACCACCCCAGGCAACGGGGCCCTCTCCCTCTTCCCAACTCTTTGTAACAGTCACTCACGTTTGGGTCACTCCCTTAGCCCTACTTGCTTCAGTCTTGCGTAGTCAACTTGTAGGTGTGTGTGCGTGTGAGTGATATAGCTTATCTGCCCAACTAGAAGGTAAACTCCTTAGGAACAAAGCTGATCTTTTAGATAGATGTAGGCATAGATGGAGATAGATATGGATATAGATGTAGATGTGGATATAGATATAGATGTAGGTGTAGACATAGACACATATATAAACTAACTGGATTTTTCTCCCCAGTCAGGATAAAGACGTCTCTGGGGTAACAGGCAGCATGGCATATCATATAAAGAGCAGGACGAACTATGGACTCATGCAAGCCAAGCTGCAAAGCCCAACTCTGCCATTTACCTTCTGTGTGACCTTGGGCATATTACCAAGTCTTTCTGAGCTTAAAAAACCAACCTTGCAGAATTGAGATCACGTATGTAATAGGCCTGGAACTTGGTAGGTACTCACCAAGTGGTGCCACTGATGTCACTAAGTGCTTTTTATTTGCACAGGGGTTACAACTGTAGGTTTTGGAGTCACAGACCTGGCTAGCTCCTCCATGGATTAGCTGGATGACTGTAGACAAGTTACATAACCTCTATATGCCTCAGCTTCCCCATCTGTAAAATGGGAATGATAGTAACCATGTCCCATAGGATTGCTACAAAGATTTAAATGAGACGATGTGTAAGAAGGGCTAGCACAGTGCCTGGCACATAGCGGAATGCTCCTCGAAGGGCAGCTGCTGTCAGCTGGCATGGTGGTGGTGTCCGCTCAGTGAATGGGTTTACAGCCAGGAGCTTCCAGGAAGCCTAGACTCCAGACCTCAGCCTCCTCCTAACACTCCAATATGGGAGAAGTCAGGCCCGGGAGCATACTTCGAGGCGATCCTGGAAGGATCCACCGCAGGAAGCAGGTGGTTGCCTAAGAAAAGACATACCTTTCAGAAAAGCCAGGCAGGCACTTTCCTTCTAGAAGAGGAGTTTTTAAAAGACTTGCTTAAATCTCTGAATTTATGCCCACTGGGTGCCTACATAGAGAGCAAAATCTTCAGTGACAGTTTATAAGGGTTTTGGAGGCAGCCGCACAGCCCAGCACTCAGCCCTAAGGGACCCCTCAAAATCACTCCGGCAGTTCCCTCAAACGACTTGGAGAAAATGCAGAACATAACAGACACAGCGCTTGTTCAACTTGCAAAAAGTAAACAAACTGCAGTCGCTAACCCTAAACCATTGCAGCAAGCATTCCACTGATTGGTGCTCCAAATATCAGGCCTGTGACAGAAACAGGATGCAATTAGTGTGTTCGTTCCAGGGAAGGAGGATGCTAGATATTTTTCCTCCAGGCAAACTGCAAGATCCTGGAGTCCGGAACATTTGTCAATTTGTTGTTGTCATCAGCTCAGGGTGGGAGATGTGGTCGCTGTAGATGTGCTGTTGATTTCTGAACTCATCTCTCAGTCCTCTGTTCTGTGTCTTGTCTATTCCACTTGCTTTGGCCCCTGCAGGCCTCTCAGTCGATTAGCGGCCTTGCCAGACCTGGCCTCTAACTCCCTGCCCAGCCTCATCTCACGGCCCTTCCCTTAGGCTGGGTGCTGTACTCCAGCTACCCTCCCTTCCTTCTCCAAAGCTTCAGTTCCTTCATGCTTTGGGCCTTCTCACCTAACCTCTTATTTTGCCTGGAACAATGTCCTCCCACCGTCCACCCAAACATTAACACGCCCACACCCTACCTCTTCCAGCACCTCTTCACCAACCCTCATCTTACGAGTCTGGGCTTAATGTTACATCCCTAGCTTCCTGGTTACTCAGCCTCTTAGCACCCTGGCCTCCTTCACAGTGCTTATCCCTAAGGAAGAAAGAATTGGTTTACTGTCAGTCTTCCCCAGATCTCGTAAGCTGCAGGGACTAAGGCTGCCTGGTCCACAGAGGTACCCTCGAGGTCCTGCACACTGCCTGGCACACAACTGCCCCTCAATAAATGTTTTGCAAATGGTCAAATGAGCAAATGAAGGGTGGCTCAGGGTGGTTCTCGAAAGAGAAGCTTTTCAGGTGTGTGGGAATCAAGGCTCAGAGACTCATCCAAGGTTTCAGAGCCAACAAGAGTGTGCAGTAGACTGTAAACTCACAGTGGCCCTAATACCTGGTGTGCCTGGCCCAAGGGGAGTGTTCAGTACTTATTGAATGAATGAATGAATGACACGTAGCCTGGAGAAGAACCAAGGACTTTCAAATCTGATAATCTAGTGCATCCCCCTCTCCGCCACCAACCATGCTATCCCTTTTCCTGAAAAACTTTTTATCCCTCAGCCAAAAGATGATTTACCCTGAAGTTAATGAAGCTAAAGCTTCAGGGCCCCCCACTTGCATGGACCCCTTCCAAAGCCTTGGGCTAAGTTTCATACTTACAATTTTGTATTAAAGAGGGATCCCAAAAGCAGCAAGTTTCTGTTTATTGTCGATGGTTGCACAACATGATTAATGTAATGTCACTAAATTGTACACCTGAAAAATTTGAATTGGCGAATATTGTGTTATATATATAGTTCACAAAAATAATTTTTTTTTAAAAAAAGGAGGAATCTATCAGATTCAAAAAAAAATTTTTTTTTAAAAGGAGGACTCTACCAGATTCCAAAATTGTATTAGCTTCAAGTCATGCAAAACCTGAATCCACCTCTCTATCCCTGCTTATCCAGCCCCCTGCATACATTTATTAATCTTTCTGTCAAGATTCAGCTCAAGCCATCTAGTCTATGAGAATTTCCTTTGCCTCCACTAACCCAGGTGGAGCCGCCCTCAGTGCTGGGAGAAGATTGCATCCAGGTGACTGTCACTACATCTGCACCACTTTGTTTATTTTTATTCATGCCTCTTTCTGCCTAGTAGGTTGTCAGTTCTTTGAGGGCAAAGCCTATATGCAGGCTGCTAACCAAAAGGTCGGCAGTTCAAATCCACCAGCCGCTCCTTGGAAACCCTATGGTGCAGTTCTACTTTGTCCTATAGGGTCGCTATGAGTCGAAATCACCTCGACGGCAATGGGTTTGGTTTTGGGGTGGTTTTATTGCCTAACAAAACTGCCAGCAAATTTTCTAATTCCCTCAACAAAAATGTCATGGCCACCTCTCTCAATGTCTTCTTTGATGCCCCATCTTTGTGGGAGGCTGAGGCATCCAAGTTGCGGCTAATTCGGGCTTTCTCTCTGAATCATCCTCGAGGCTTGGACACTATGCTAATGGTTACAAATGGCCAGCGGTCTGGCAGTGGTATGGCCTTTCACTAACGCTGTACCTTGAAATCAAAGAGCTTCTGATCCTCCACTTTCATTCTTCTGGGCAAACACAAAAGATTTTGATCCACACAAAGCAATTTACCTTGTATGCTTCAGGGTTCATTGGTCTCCCAAATATGTATTGTTTGGTTCATATAAAAGATCAAAAATCCCTCTTTTGGGCTCATTATGTGTTTTCTACAATCCCTTTGGTGGGCCATTCTCCATCCTGTGTGCTACTTGTGTTGACCTTTCTGCTCATTGACCCATGTCAATCAGTTTCTTGACCGAACTCTGATGCCTTTAAATTACTGGGTGGAAAGTACAGCTCTTTTCTTTATAAAGTGCATTTATTTACTTCCCTGAAATGCTCTATTTAGCATCACAATGAGAGCAAAAGATCCAGAATGGGGCCCCGGCCCACTGTAAGCTTAATTTCTGGTGTACCAAATCATTTCTGATTTAAATCTTAGATTAGTTCATGCTGAGGGAAAACAAAACAAAACCCTATCAAGTTGGTGGGCCAAGGAAACAAAGCTTCGATGCTGGTCAGTGACCACTCAACAAACCAGCCCCTATGCTAATTCATTTATCTAATGACTTATTGAGCCACGCTGCATGGGTTGCTGGAAATGCTTTTTAATTTTTTTTTAACTATTTTTTTTAACATGGGTGAGGCTGAAGATAGACAAGGCTCAGACAAAAGCTAGCAAACTTATGCAAGCTACATCACTAAGGGGAAGAAAACTGATTCAAAAAAGCACATTTAAAATAGCCATAAAATATACTTGAAGAGGGTAAACAGAAGCAAACAATGGTTAGAGAAGCAATTAAAACCAAACTGTCTCATTTCTATAATCTTTGTATTAGGTTTTCAAGAGATCATGGACCAGGGGCGAACTAATTTCCCATACATTTTTGTCTTCTACTTTAGGGTTCCTCAAAATTGGCACTGTTGACATGTGGGGCCGGATGATTCTTTGTTGTAGGGGATTGTCCTGTGCACCGTAGAATGTTTAGCTGCATCCCTAGCCTCTACCCACTAGATGCCAGTAGCACCCCTCCACTGCTGAAACACCCAAAAATGCCTCCAGACATTGCCATATATTCCCTGGGGGGCAAAACTGCCCCCAGTTGAGAACCAATGGTCTAGTTCCAGAATGGCATCATCTCTTACATAAGAGTGTCATGTTTAATGTTAGTCTTCATTACAATGCTGAGAAGCAGGCAAAGTCAGTATTAGTACCCGCACTTTATAGATGAGGAAACTGAAGCTCAGAAATTAAGCCACTTGCCCAAGGATCCTTGAGGGTAAGCACACGGGATGCGAACTAGAAACTGGATTATTTTCTCCCTTCATCCAGCCACTCCCATCTGCTCCAGGGCACAGAGTTGCAGGAAGTTTGAGAGGGGATGGGTGACAGTATTTTTCAATGGGAAAGCAAAAGGGAAAAAAAAAGTAAGCATTAGATGGATTTGTATCGTTATAAATGTATTTTATAAGTTCAATTTTATAATATTTTCTTCAAATCAATTGATGAGAACAATGAGGTTATTTTGAGGAATATAAGAATTTGGAATCAGGATAATGGATAATAACAAAAGTGCCCACTTACTGAGTGCTCTCCTGTGTCCTGGGCATCTCCTCGAATCCTTGCAATGCTCCCGTGGGCCAGGTGCTAACTATTATCACCCCATTTTATAGCAAGGAAACTGAGGCTTGAAGGGTAGGTAACCTCACAGGTGGCACAGCAAACAGCAGGACAGAGCTCACATGCAGATATGTCTGGCTCCAAAGCCTGTGGGCTAAATCTCTACACTGGCCTTTCTTGCCAGTGAGGCAGCTGCAGTTTTATATCTGCCTGGGCAACCAACTTATTTCTCTGTGTGTGTGTATGAACATGAGCTGCAACCTAGAATTATTTTTAACGGTTTAACATGCATTCGAATTTACACTGATTTAGGAGCTTGAAAGAAGAGGTAAGGGGCAGTTTTATTTAAAGTTAAATCATTACCGATGACTAAGAAATGCTTGCGTTTTTGTGTAAATACAAAAGCTGGACAAGAGGCACCCAACACTTAAAATACACGCTAAAACCAATCAAAACACCCTACCATCATGACTGTGTTGTGCCATTGCTTGTTTTTGCCCAACCAACCAGAGGGCCCAGGGGCAGAAGCAAAAGCCCAGCAGGTGGGTCTGAAGTTTAATTGAGCCTAGTTCGACCACAGAACAGTTTTAACACCACTGCAATAGAATTACAGAGTTTTGAAATTTGTCTGCAGGGCCAGTTGTAAATCAAGAAAATATTGTCTTTTCAATCAGGAAAAAACACCCTGGATTATACTACGGAACAACGCTTGAGTGTGGATTGCTCTTGAAGGAGCTGGAAACGGCCACTGACTTGTTCACTCTGTCTTCAGAATTCTTTCTGGAGGAACAAGGCCTCCCACAGAGCTGGATATTGTTCTGAGAACCACGGAATCAGAAGGTGGCTGGAGTTCAGTGGGAGGAACCCAAATGTGAAGGTCTTATCTTCATTAATGCTTCAAAGCCAAAGCACCCCTTTCTCAAAGGGACAAAGAGTAAGGCGGCTCCTCTGTTGGAGCGGCTGCCCCTGGAGCGGTGATGAAAAGCCGGGCGAGGGAGCAACTCGGCTTTCTGAAATGGTCACGGGGCTGGGCAGGGAGATTAGTTCACTGCTTTAGCTCCCACTCACTGAAGGATGTGGCTGGGCACCAGGAAGAGGGAGGTTCTGATTTGAAACGAAAAAGAAAAAAGGACAGAGAGAGAGAGTTGCAAGGATAGATAGATAAACCCACGGCTTGCCATAGAAACAGAAACCTGCCCACTGGCCAGCCGAGATTGGGCCATTAGGATGGGCAGCTCGTTTGTAATCCCCTCCTAACGTTTTATTTTCTCCTATTACGTTGTAATTGAGTGTAAAAGGATTTGTGCAATCAGAGTATATTATCATCAACAGATAAAGCCAAAATAACGTTTTCACATTTTACTCAAATGTAATAAAAATACTGGCCCACGCTGAGATATTTGTACAACTGTGTGTTTTGTCTGTCTGCCTGCTTTGCATTTGTCGTTATCTATGTGTTTATGTTCACTGGCATCAATATTTATTAGAGACATTAAGCTATTAGTGGGCATGGTGTGGTTGCCTAATTTTGTAGAGCATCCAATTTGAACACACTGGCTCTAAATAAATGCTTCCTCGTGATGGTAATGATAATGATCCCAGCAGCGATGCTCAGACTTGTAAACTAGAACTCCAGTTGGAATGAAAACCTAAAAATACTTAGGAGCTAAGGAGAGTGGAAGGAGTCCTGGTGGCTCAGTGGTTAAAAGTGCTTAGCTACTAACCCGAAAGTTCGGCAGTTCCCCCGGTCTGAAACCCTAGGGGGCAGTTCTACTCTGTCCTATAGGGTCACTATGAGTTGAAATTGACTCAGTGGTTAAGGAGGGTGGAATCATTCAGCCCCAGAGGACTGGATTTTTTTTTCTCTCTAATTTCTTCACCCCAGATTTGAATCTGCCTCTTCACCCTTCAAGATCCAATTTCAGATCTGTTCCTTCATAAAGCCATCCCCAAATCCTGCCCAGGGCTCCCTCCTGCAAAACTCTAATGCTTCTAGGTAGTGCAGTTCACTTGGTCCTTACAGGGAGTGGTCTATGACATTCTGTGTGTGTGTGTGTGTGTGTGTGTGTGTGTGTAACAATAAGAGCTAACATTTCCTGGTAGGCACTGTGCTAATTGTATATAGACATATATAGATATATAGATATACATAAATATACGTGTATATATGTGCTAAGTTTTATATATGTATATATGTGCTAAAGGAGACCTGGTGGTGCAGTGGTGAAAGCGCTTGACTGCTAACCGAAAAGTCAGTGGTTCAAAACCACCAGCGGCTCCTCAGGAGAACAATGTTGCAGTCTGCTTCTGTGGAGATTTATAGCCTTGAAAACCTGTGGGGTCACCACGAGTCGGAACCGACTGGATGGCAGTGGGTTTTTTAAAAAAATATGTGCCAAGGTATATGTACAGCCCTGGTGGCACAGTAGTTAAGAGATCGCCTACTAACCAAAAGGTCAGCAGTTTGAATCCACCAGCCACTCCTTGGAAACCCTGTGGGGCAGTTATACTCTGTCCTATAGGGTCGCTATGAGTCAGAATTGACTCGACGGCAACGGATTGTTAAGCTGTATAGATGTATATATGTGCTAAGCTATATATATGTGTCCCATCTCCCAGCTAAATAGTTAATTCCTTGTGGGCAAGGGCTGTGTTCTAAACTTGTTTCCCCGACCCCCCAAGAGAGTTTAGGATGCCATTAGGCATTTAGTAAACTATCAACAAATATTTCTTGGCCATCAACAAGTCCCAAGATGTTGGTAGAGCTCACTTTGTGAAGAAAGTTGAGTGAAATGATATTGGAATCAGATTCATTTGTGAACATTTTCTGACTGCCTGCTGTACAGAGTATAACCAGTCTGGGTTGTCATTAATTAACTAATTTGGTGTGTTGTGGTCAAAAGAGCATGAAGCTGGAAGTCAAGAGACCTAACTCTCATCCAGCTCTGCCACTGGGTCAGTGTAGCACCTCAGGCAAGTCTCTTCCCCTCTCTGGGCCTTAATGCATCAAAAAAAAAAAAAGAGTTGGACTAGACGTGTCTGTAAGCCTCCTTCCAGCCCCCAAGTGCTGGGGTCCTATGACTATTTTACAAATGTATGCATTTCTTATTTGTGACATAAACCCTCACAGAAAAACAAAGTCAGTAATAAATTATGAAAAAATCAGGTGCCATGATCATTTGCGCTAAGGGTGCTCAATTCAATCAATTCCACCCCTGTACATAGCCTGCCTCTCCAGGGCGACAGAAGATTCAAGGTTGTCAGTGGAGCAAACCAAGCAGTCTCTCCCTATAATTGTATTGACAGGATATCAGCTGAGCTCCGATGGCAGGAAGGGTGCACCCCTGACAGGTTCTATGAAGGAGCCTTGAAAGCTATTGTAGCAGGATTCTATGTTGAGTCACAGAATTCTGGGGAAATGAGAATCAAGTAAAGAGAAGCTTGGTTCTTTCTCTATTTAATTTTATTCTTCCCAGAGAGTCACTTTTGAAGAAAAAACTTGATAACTGCACATCACTATATACAATAGGGTAAAAGCCCTCCCTAATGGAAAAATATTAACATGACCATCCATGCCTCTTTGTGGCCACGCAGAACACCAAGTTGATTCAATCAGTTTCATTAAACAAGCAGTTGGTTTGGTTTTAAATGAGGCAAATGGCTGTTGAGCATTTGTAGATAAAATACCTGTGTGGCTGTCTGAGTTCTTCACTTTTCACTTGGTTACTGTGGCATCTTGCAGACATGTTCTTGAATAACTGATGTGTATACGTCCTGTTAAATTCCATGGGTGTGAAATAGTAGTATTGGGTTTGTTCAGTCAGTGTCTCTGCATTTTAAATGAAAAAATACTGATCCTATTCACTGGAGAAAACAAGCCAAACAAACAACCCCCCAATATTGTGAAATAAATGACTATTTCTAAGATGCTATAGTCTTCCAATATAGATGCACACCTTCGGGTTCAGACTTGCACAGACAAAACCCAAATACACTTCAGTTCCAATAATCCTCATAAAGACACCCAAGGCAGAGGGCACCTCCAACCTCTGCCACACAGAACGAGGAGCAACATGCTAACCCCAGGTCTGAAACTCTGGCTTGCAAAACTGACATGCCATAAAGAAGAAATCCAATAGAAATTTCAGTAACATATATATATAAAAAAAAAAAAAGATTTAATAAAAAAAAGGTTTCACAACCTTGAATACTTCCAATTTTCTCTCTTAAAACCAAAAGCCTGACATTTTTTCACAGTTCAAAATTTCTTTAAAATATAAGAAGCTGTTTGGATTAGTAAAAATAATGCTAGGCTGGAAGTCAGAGAACTTAGCTTCTAACCCAGGTTCTGCCAGATTCTAGATCAAAAAGCCCACCAGAGAGAGCCCAGGTGTCTTATGTAAAAGGAGGTTTGAAAATTGTAACCGCCAAGATTCCTCTTCGCTCTTAAATTCCCTGCAAACTTTTATTTCTGTCAGGTTTTGATAACAAGGCTAGAAAGTCTTACAGAGGTGGTAACTAACGAGATGTGGACACAATCTTAACTGCCTGGGACTAAAGTAGGTATCTTGTGGCCCATCACGAACCCAGGAAGGAAATTAAGAGGGAAAGGCTGCCCCCTAGCTGCCCCCAAAAGGAGAAGAGACTCTCAGGTTCGATCGCCAGAGAGCGCTTGCTTATAGCAGCCAGCTGCTCCGGCTCGGTCACCACTGCCCAGGGCAGCCCTGCTCCGCATCTCATGACCTGAAGACAAACCCCAGTCAAGGGTCAGTCATCTCCTGTACATTTTCCAAACCTAGGTCTGGGTTCAGGAACCAGGTATTGAATTCGCCCTGGAAGCTGTTCATCTAGTGCCATCCAGAGACCAAACGTTGTCTTTGATATAGCGGTGGGGGATAGAGGGGATGGGAGGATGACGAGTAAGATGAAAAGGGGTGGGGGGAGGGTTTTTATATCGCTTGGGGTGAGTATCCAGTTAACCAGTTGTCATCAAGTCAATTCCAACTCACAGCTACCCGTGTCTGTCAGAGTAGAATTGTGCTGCATAGGGTTTCAATGGCTGATTTTTCAGAAGTAGATCTGGGTAAACGTGAATCTCCAACCCTTCATTAGCAGTGGAGTGCATTAACCATTTGTGCCACCCAGGGATTCCACACACTACTAATTCATTATGGATAATAACTCCATAGTGTCCTTCATTTTACATTTAATAGAAAATGAGTAGCTACGCATGAGTAGCTACTGGAGTAAAAGCAACGACCTAACATTAAAGCAGCTAATCAGAAGCGGTGGACTTGATTCTCTCCCTTTGATCCCCAAATGGTGAACCCTCTTTATTTCATCTGTCTGCTGAGTGGCTCTTCCCACCTAGAAATAAGTGAAGGAAGGACCTTGTTCCACTTTAGGGGGCCTAAAAAAGGAGGCATATTAGATGGAAGGCTCTGGAGCATGATAAACAAGCTTCCCCAAGGACCAGCTTGCCTCTTCAGTAAACTCCCTCCCCTGCAGGGACTTAGCTTGGAGAAGACAAGAGGAGAGAGTCCATGTTTTCCCAGAAGCAAGTTAACTCTACAGAATCTAGCACAGTGTTAAAAAGTCCAGGTTCCTTGTACCCAAAACCCCCAAAACAAACAAAAACAACAAGCCTCGGAGCTTTAATCAGCGCCTGGCCTCAGTGAATAATCGTTGCTGAATCCCTGGTTACCTGCCCACCTGGGTAAACTAACTGCTCACATTTTTAAAGGCATGCTGCCCTCCAGTGGCACAAGATAATTTGCTCCATAACTGGCTCCCTAAGAATCCTACCAAACTACAACTTGGGTTTGCCTGTGACCTGGGGAGGGCGTGGAGGTGCCACATGTGCACAGCCCGTAGGAGTCTGGGGTGATCACTAAGAGGGAAAGGACTCTAAAGTGCGGGAGCGTGCAATACAAGGCGAAGGTGATCTACTTCGAAACTACAGCTCACTCGTCCCTGCAGGGCCTCTTAGGGCAGTGATTCGTGCTTCCCCCCACCCCTTTTAGGTTGAAATTTGGATAAGTTAAAGTGTGTTTGAGCGGAAATTAACTTGTGAAGCGATACTTTCAGGAGAGATACGGAAACACTTGCTGCGTGGTTAGCCCAGCGTGCAAGGGAAAACGAAGAGGCCGGAGGTGGCCTGCACCCTGACAGGGTTGGCAGTTGTGAGGAAGGACATAGACTTAGGTGTATGCGGCCTGTTTGCCAACCGTGGGTTCACTAAATGCCTCCTGGGGAAATAGCAGCAGCCAATATTGCAGGCTTACCACATGTCAGGCGCTGTGCAAGTGTCCCGCAGGGGTCTTCCTGTTAATCTTCCCAATCACCCTTTTTAACGGGTGCTGGTACGAGTTGGAATCGACTCGACGGCAGTGGGTATAGGAATATCATCCCACTCTGAGGATGAGAAAACCAAGGCTCAGAGAGGCAACTCGACTTGCCCGTGACCGCCCGGGAGTCCAGGCCAGTCCAGACGAGAGCTGGAGCTCGCACCGCTGCGATCGGACAAGGGGTCCGCTAAGGTCCGCGGCTCGGCAGGCAAAAGCCCCCGGCAGCTTCGGTGCCCGTGAGGGGGCGAGCGCGAAAGGGTGGTGGGAGTCTGGGCTGCTCACCTTCACGATGAGCGGATTCTGATACATGGAATCCCTCACGACCCCCAGCCTCTCGTTCTCCATGCCGGGCCGAATATCTGCCACGGTCAGGGGTCGCCGCGGAGGCGGGCAGATCTGGCTGACCGTGCGGCGCGCCGGCTGCTTCTTTTTCTTCCATTGCGTGATTTCCCTGCAGGCGGCTGCGGCCTCTGGCATCCTGGGGGTCGCCGGGGAGTCGGTCGGCGGGCTGAGTCCCGCGCGCTTGCTCCTCGGGCGCCACCGCGTGTCCCGGGCCGCGCCACCTGGACCCCGGGGTGGGCGACGGGCGCCGGGTCCGGTTCGGAGCCGGGAACACCTACCCCGCACTGCCCCCTTGTTACAAGGAGCTCTGAAACACGACATGAGCCCCTTCGGCTTCTGAGAGCGGCTTCTGGGCCCTGCGCTGAGAACTGAGAAAAGAGACAAAATCAAGGCCACCCCTCGAGGAAGGATGGAATGGTCCGTCTCCGTGACAACGGGACGCCAACGGTGCCCGGGTTGTGCCAGTCGTCTTCCTTCATGAACTTACTGGTGGCTACAATTGTAAGCCTACTTAGAGTATTTTTAAATAAACCCGTTGCCGTCGAGTCGATTCCGACTCATAGCGACCCTATAGGACAGAGTAGAACTGCCCCCATAGGATTTCCAAGGAGCCCCTAGTGGATTCGAACTGCAAAATAGACATGGGAAAAAAACCACGAATCACCACTGGGTTGTGTTAAATCGACGGAGCTCTGGAGGGTCATTTACACTTGACATTCGAGTAAAAGATACCCTTCCTTCTCTCCTTTTCACCCTACTCCTCGCTTCTCCCCACCTCTGCTCCGCCCATCCCCTCACTCTCCACCGTACACACCCAGGATATAGTACGAAAGTTTTCATGATGAAATAGAAGACTGCATTCCAGGCCTGATGTTGCCACTAGTCCTACTGAATGATCTTGGACTAGTCACCCTCTTGAGCCTCAGTTTTTTCTTCTGTGAAATGAGTAGGAAGGGAAGTCTAGAGTTCGGTCGATGGTTTCCAAGTTTGTGCAACACGATGGGAGGAGGGGAAGGGTTTGAAAAACACAGAATCACAGGACGCACCCTAGACTCATTGAATCAGAATATCTGAAAATGGGATCTAAAAATCTGCATTTTAAAAATTCCCTTTCCTCCCAAGGGGCCCTGGTGGCGCAGTGGTTAAGCGTTTGGCTGCTAACCAAATGGTCGGCAGTTTGAATTCACCAGCCGCTCTTTGGAAACGTTATGGGGCAGTTCTACTCTATCCTATCGGGTCGCTGTGAGTCAGAATCGACTTAATGACAATGAGTTTGGTTTGGCTTTTGGTTTTCCCCTCAAACTTTTACTTTGAAGAAGTTCAAACCTACAGAAAAGTTGAAAGAGTAAACGAAAATTCATAGTAGATTTCACTTAAATCCACCAATCCTTAACACTTGCCACCTTTGCTTTGTCTCTGAATTGTCTCTTAAATTGCTGAATCATTTGAAAATATCGGCAGACAATATCATATTTGACTCTAAATACTTCAGCATGTACCTACCAAGAACAAGGACATTCTTGTACTTAACTACAATGTCATCATCACATTCAAGTGTTTTAAGGTGATACAATAAATAGTGTCTAATATGCAGCCCATATGCAAAGTTGGGAATCTGCATTTTTAAAAAAGCTTCCCAGGTGATTGGCGTAGTGTTTTTGGAACAACTAGACTGGATGATCTCCAAGCTTCCTTCTGGTTCCAGTCTTTTACAGGTTCATACATCCAGCATTATCATCTTCATTACATGTGCAAATATCCACTTACATAAGGCTCTGGGTTTGTGGGTTCACCACAGAGCAAGCTGCACCAAAGCCAAACCTGAACTTCCAGTCCTTACGTATCAAAAGTGGACAACACCCACACCACATTTAGAGACTAGACTGAAAATAGAGCTTCCCATTGCTAATCCAAGGCATGGAGCAGCTCTTGTGTGGTGATGCGTTTGCTCATGGCTTCTCCAGCATGCTTCACTTCCAGACTTGCACAGAAGTACAGGTTGTGCACTTTTTAATCAAAGCCACTTGGCAACTCACATAGATGAAGTCAAGCTGGTGCAGCAAGGGGCAGGATAGCAGAGTAGTAGAAAGGGCACGGGTTTGACTCCTGGTTGGGCCATGTAAGTCACCTTAGAAATGTTACTGTAAACCTCAGTTTTCTCATCCAAAAAATGAAGATAATAATATCTTAAAAAAAAAAAAAAAACAGAAAACCAACACCCTGCAACAGAGGATGAATAAGAAAACTCATATTAAATAGATTGATTCCCTTCTCTTATTGCCTATATGGTTATGTCGCTTCTCAGAGAGCCTTCCCTTCCATCTAAAGTAGCACCCACTGTCCCCAGTCACGCTCCATCACTTTACCCTGTTTTATTTCCCTTACAGGATAATCCCAAATTATCTTGGTTAATTTGTTATCTGTCTTCCTCACGTTAAGGACCTCATCATATTGTTCACTCCTGGACTATAGAAGGAGTTCAGCAAAGATTTATTGAATAAACTGAATGCATGCATGAATTAGTAACGCAACGGAACTATCCCACCCCACCACAACCACCCTAGAAACAAAATAGGCAAGTAACTGCGCATGCGTCATGGTGGTAGCCCAGAGTGGCCGCCGTGTTACTAGGGCAGCGTGACGCCAAGGGGCGGCAGCGACGCACGACTGCTTCCGCTTCCACCATGGCAGTGCTTCCGGGTTGGAAGAAAGATGGCGATGGCTTTGGGCGGTAGGTTGGAGGCGCTTTTATTAACTCTTTCGGTGAAAAAAGAAATGCGCGTTGTAGATCGAGTAGTGGGTGGTAATTGTCTTCATCTTCCCGGCACCCGCCCTTGGCCGGAGGTCTCCAGGGTTGGGATTGGCGCCTTTGTCTCCTCAGCTGCCACTCCAGGCCTGCACACATGGGAACTGAGACTTGGGTCTTTGGGAATAATAGGATCTAGAGTCGGACATTTGGTTAGGTCCTCCCGAACTGCACATCCCAGAATAGGGCAGGCTTTCTGTCGTCCCCTAAAGGTTGTGAGAGAATCCGAGACCAGGTTTGGGCACGTGCTCTGCAGGGCGAAAGTGGTATGTTCCGAATAAGTAGGGATAAATGTTTATCGTTCTCTGTGTGTTGAGCGCTGTACTAGTCTCTGGGGGATTCGCTGCGGGCAAGACAGACGTGATCCCTGCCCTTAAGGAGGTCAGTTATACCGTAAATGCAATGGGAAAGAAGGTAGATTGCTGGGAAACACTGTAACAGGGAGACATGACCCAAGTTCAGACAGCAGAGAAGACCTTCTTGAGGAAGTGATTTTCAAACTTAGACCAGTTAAAGCGCAGGAAGGTGAGTGGAGGAAGAGCATTTCTGGCATTTCTGCTTTTGCAGTTCCTGAAATGAAAAA
Source organism: Trichechus manatus latirostris (assembly GCF_000243295.1). Taxonomy (NCBI): domain Eukaryota; kingdom Metazoa; phylum Chordata; class Mammalia; order Sirenia; family Trichechidae; genus Trichechus; species Trichechus manatus. The sequence continues at coordinate 16,739,780 of NW_004443974.1, read as the reverse complement.
CAACATATTGTATTATAGGAACTGAAAGAAGACATGGTGGCCAAAACTCAGAGAGAAATGAGAGGTGGAAAGGTAGGCACGGACCAGACTCCATCATGAAGGACCTTGTAGGTCTGTAAGGATTTTGGATTTTATCTTAAGAATAACAGGGGAGGCATAAAAAGTTTTTAGTGGAGAGTGATTACCTGATTTATATGTTTAAAAAGTTGTCCTGGGCTCAAGAGATTAGAGGGAAAAGCTTGAGAGGTGTTTTAAAAAGAAAAAGGAACTGATGGAAGGTAAAAGAATATTTAAAGGAGTCGTCAGCTCTGCTCATTGCTATTTAGAAGCCCTGAAGATGGGCCTGAAAAGGGGCTATTGAATTTAATGGCTTGACCCGAGCAATCTCTGAGAAAGTAGTGGAGGTGGAAGCTACAAGGAAGTAGGATAAGAAGTGGATGGAAGGTGAAGAATAGAAAGAGCAGTTTTTCTTTTAAGAAATTTTGTGAAGGAGAGAAAAGAGAATAGCCACATGGTTACCTTAAGGTTGAGGTGGTTGCATTTTTTTTTTTTTTTTGAGTTAGAAAAAACTAAAGATTGTTGAAGTGTTGGTAGAAGGGAACCAGTGCAGAGGGGAGAGCCTGAGATGGAGTACCTGATGGATCACGACCTCCCTGAGAAGGCAGGAGGAGGTTGGAATCCAACACACACACTGAGGAAATGGCCTTTGACAGGAGAAGGGACACTTCTTTTGTTGTGGCAAGAGGGAAAGAGAGGACGGAGAGATGCAGGCAGTTGTATTAGATTTGGAAGTTAACATATTTCTTGTCTAATGTGTGTAAGAATGTGAAGTAGTGGATGAGTTTATCTGCTCCAGTGAGAGAGAAGAGAGGAATTTAGAAGTTGAGAGTGGAGAAGGTTTGAAATAATTATTTCAAGAAGAATGGGAGACTACTACAATAAATAGATATATAAATAGAAAATATTGTTTTAATGCAATTGATCACTAGGGTGGCTTTGACGGGTAAACAGATCAGCTGGGGAGCTTGATAAAAGGCAGATTTTGATTCTGTAGGGTCTGGATGGGGTCCTTTTTGCATTTCTAGCAAACTCCCAGTTGATGCAGATGCTGCTGGTCTGGAGACCCCACTTTAAAAAAGAAGAGTGGGAGAGTGAGCTGTTTCGAGCGGCATGCATGGTCCAAGAAACAGAATGCAAGCCACAGGTGTAATTTAAAATTTACTAGTAGCCACATTAAAACACAGGTGGAATTAATGATGTATTTTATTTAACCCACTATCCAAACAATTATTTCAACATGAAATTAATGTACAATATTACTAATGAGGTATTTTACCTTCTTTGTTCTAAGTTTTCAAAATCTTGTATATATTTTACACATAAAGCACATCTTAATTCAGACTGGCCACATTTCAAGTGCTCAGTAGCCACATGTGGCTAGTGACTGCCATATTGAACAGTACAGATTTAGAGACACATAGTTTGATTGCTGGGTTGTGTTCAGGTCCCAGGTGTATTTCGGAACCACGTGTTTACAGGGGTGTCCATCTGCCCAGTTGTAAGTTTTTTTTATTCGTTCAAAAAGTATTTACAATGTTGAACTCCTCCTAGGAGCCAGGCATTATGCTAGATACTAAGGCTTCATTAATGAATAAGACTGAGAAAGTCCCCATTTTTATGCAACCCAATTATTGGATTCAGCCAGGATTGAGGTTTTGTCTGGCTATACAATGAAAGCACAGAGAGGTAGGGATTTAAAATGTTGAGACAGGTAGTCAGTGTGATGAACCGTAGAGTCTAAGATGAATAAGGAAGGAAGTGAACACAGCAGGATACCGATAGATAGTGAGGGACAAGATGGGTGAGCTGGTAGGTCCTGATATGAGTGAAGAACACCAGAGAAGCTGCACAGGCAGGTCAGAGAGATAGGAAGTGGTGTGGAATGTTTTCATTAAGAGTTACGGAGTCAGAGGTGAGGACAGGATAGAAGTAGGTGGCAGATCTGGAGTGAAGGAGAAGGTGGTCGGATATGAGGAGGTCCGAGGATTAGATCCCAGTGGACACTGAAGTCAATGAAAATGAGATGACTTTTAAAAAGCATTTTTTAAAAAAGATCCAATTGGTTCTCTAGTTTGCAGATGTAGCTTTTGAACCTCATACAAGTTGAATAAGAAACCCAAAGCAACAAACCTAGGAGCTACAACCTGGGAAAAGCAACTAAAAGGTAAGATTCTTCTTTTCTAGGACAATTGTTAAATGTACCACCTGCCAGAAAGAAGAGTGGGAGAGTGAGCTCTTTAGAGCAGCATGCACAGTCCAAAGAAACAGAATGCAAGCCACATGTGTAGTTTAAAATTTATTAGTAGCCACGTTACAACACATTAAAAGGACAGGTGGGACAGGGAACACAACAGAGAGTCCCTGACGGAGCAGGAGAAGAATGAGGTGTGGAACTCAAATTCTAGTAAACAGACCAAACTTAATGGTTTGATTGAGACTGGAGGGACCCCGGAAGACATGGCCCCTGGACTCCCTGTTAGCACAAAACTAAAACCATTCCTGAGGCCAACTCTTCAGATAAAGATTAGACTGGACTATGGGACATAAATGGTACTTGTGAAGAGTGTGCTTCTTAGCTGAAGTAGATACACGAGACTAAATGGGCAGCTCCTATCCAGAGGTGAGATGAGAAGGCAGAGAAGGTCAGGAGCTGGTTGAATGGACACAGAAAATCCAGGGTCGAAAGGAGGACTGTGCTGTCACAGGATAGGGAGAGCAACTAGGATCACATAACAATGTATGTATAAATTTTTGTATGAGAGAAAAACTTAAATTGTAAACTTTCACTTAAAGTACAACAACAAAAAAAAGAACAGGTGGAATTAGTAATGTATTTTATTTAACCCACTATGCAAACTTTTATTTCAGCATGAAATTAATATACAAATATCACTAATGGGATATTTTACCTTCTTTATTCTAAGTTTTCAAAATCTGGTATGTATTTTAAACTTAGAACACATCTTAATTTGGACTGGCCACATTTCAAGGACTCATTAGCCACATGTAGCTAGTGACTACTAAATTGAACAGTACAGATCTTGGAGAAATACTGTGGTCCAAATGGAAAATCAGAGAAATAGAGCTTTAGAATAGGCAGGAACTTCAGAAATTATGAACTCCCTGAAACTGGACAGTATGCAGAGAAGGTCCTTTGTTTTTATCACATTCTTCAAGGGTTCTCAGTCTAAAAGAGACTCTTTGATCTAAAGCTGAGGTCAGCAAACTGTGGCCAGCGATCTGTTTTTGTAAATAAAGTTTTACTGGAATGTAGCCGTGCTCGGTTGTTTACATATTGCCAGTGGTTGCTTTCGCACTACAACATTAGAGCTGAGTAGTTGTGACAGCGATGTATGATTCACAAAGCCTAAAATTTTACTGTCTGGCCCTTTACATAAAAAGTTTACCAAGCCCTGGGCTAGAACTGTGGTTATCAAAGTGTGGTCCCAGGCAGAACAGCCTCAGCATCATCTGGGAATCTACTAAAAATGTAAGTTCTCAGGTCCCACCCCATACTGCCAAGTAAGAAACTCAAGGCAGGGCCCAGCAATCTTAAACAAGCACTCGGTTGATTTTGGTAAACACTAAATTTTGAGATCGAGAACTAACCACACTCCCCACCCCACCCTCAAAAGCTGGTTAGCATCTGAAACAGGATAAAAGAATTGTAGCCTGTTCCTTGGAAACATTTTGACAACAAGGAGAAAGACCATAAGAGTGCCAGGCATGATCAAAGAGACTATCAGAAAATAAATAGAAAGTGATCTCCTTTTACTCAGCCATTTGGAGTGCCATAAACAAATCTGACGGGGTGGGGGGCAGTACTTGAGCATCAACCAGTCAGCAAGGAAGGTTTAGAGAAGAATAAATGGAATGATCAAGCAGATGAAAGGGGTAAAGGGGAACTGGCAGCTAATAAGTCTCCAGTCTGGATGCCAGAGGCCATATGGCCCAGTACCAGAAGTAGGGGTGGCTGGCACTCTGGAGCTTGACTGATGATGATTATGGCAGCAGCAGCAGCTACCATTTATTGCTATGTACGTGCTAAATGCTTTACTTATATGTGTTTAGGATTTTATATTAGAAAATTGATAGAGAAATACTCAGGTTTGTCACGCATAAATTCATTTAGTTTATTGCGAGGTAGTCGTGGCATCCCATGCAAGTAAGACCTCACAATATTCATTTAGAACCAGAGAATCAGAATTAACAATTATAATTACAGTGTTAGTTCAGTGGTTCAAGTCCAAATCTTTAGACTTCAGGATTTTACCTTTAACAAGAGGTCTCGGGAGGAAGGCTTAACCATGGCTAGAACTCAATAGAAGTTTCTCGTAGCTAGGATCCAAGGTCAGCAGCAGCAAGCAGAGTCTCAGCAGGCTCTCGGTGTTTGCCTCTGCCTTCTTTCAGTAAGTGAGCAAAATTTAGGGTTTAAATGTGAATTTGTCACCTTGGCTCCACGTGGCAAGGGCCAGTGTGATATCAAAGACTGCTGTGTTGGCTGGCAATAGAGAGAATTGGTAAAACCAGAAGTTGGTTATTTGAAAAGATCAATAAAATTAACAAACCTTTAGGCAGACTGACAAAGAAAAAAAGAGAAAAGATGCAAAATAAGAAATGAAAGAGTGGACGTTACATCTACATTACAACTGACCTGATAGAAATAAAGAGAATTATAACAATATTATGAACAACTCTATGGTAACAAACAGGATGACAAATAAAATGGACAAATTCTTAGAAACACACAACCCACCCAAACTGACTTGAGGAAGTAGTCTCAACAGACCCATAACAAGGGAAGAGATTGAATCAGTGATCAAAAACCTCTGAACAAAAAAAGTCCTGCACCAGATGGCTTCACGGGAGAATTCTACTAAACATTTAGAGAAGAGTTGACACCGATAATGTTTAAATTTTTCCAAAAGATAGAGAAGGAGGGAATACTCCCTAATTCATTCTTCGAAGCAAACCTAACCCTGATACCAAAACCAGACAAAGACACCACAAGAAAAGAAATTTGTAGGCCAGTATCTCTAAGAGTATAGATGCAAAAATCCTCAATAAAATACTAGTGAACAGAATCCAATAACATATTAAAAGAGTCATATACCATGACCAAGTGGGATTTATTCCAGGAATGCAGGGATGATTCAACAATAGAAAATCAACATAATACACCACATCAATAGAACAAAGAAAAACAACCACGTGATCATCTCTATTGATGTAGAAAAAGCATTTGATAAAATCCAACACCCTTTCTTGATGAAGACCCCAAAGAAGATTGGAATAATGGAAAAACTAATCATTAACTTTATATGGAAAAGAGGATAAGTAAAGCATTATTGAAGATGAAGAACAAAGTAGGAGGCCTCGCAGTACCTGACCTCAGAACCTGCTATACAGCTGTGGTAGTCAGAACAGCCTGATACTGGTACGACGACAGACACGTTGACTGATGGAACACAATTGAGAACCCAGATGTTAACCCATCCACCTGTTCACCTGATCTTTGACAAAGGCCCAAAGTTCATTAAATGGGGAAAAGACTGTCTTTTTAACAAATGGTGCTGACAAAACTGGATGTCCATCTGTAAAAAAAAAAAAATGAAAGAGGACCCATACCTCACACCATACACAGAAACTAATTCAAAACGGATCAAAGACCTAAATATAAAACAAAAAACTATAAAGATTATGGAAGAAAAAGTAGAGTCAATGCTAGGGACCCTATTATATGGCCTAAATAGAATACAAATCATAACTAACAGTATACAAACACCAAAAGATAAGCTAGATAACTGGGATCTTCTAAAATGTAAACACTTAAGCTCATCAAAAGACGTCACCAAAAGAGTAAAAGAGAATCTGCAGACTGGGAAAAAAATTTTGGCTATGACATATCCAACAAAGGTCTAATCTCTAAAATCTATAAGAAAATCCAACACCTCTACAACAAAAAGACAAATTTAATCCAGTTAAAAAATGGGCAAAGGATATGAGCAGACACTTCACCAAAGAAGACATTCAGGCGGCTAACAGACACATGTGGAAATGCTCACAATCAGCCATTAAAGAAATGCAAATCTACAGTGAGATACCATCTCACCCCAATATACTGGCACTGATCAAAAAAACAGAAATTAACAAATGTTGGAGAGGCTGCTGGTTGGAATGCAAAATGGTACAACCATTTTGGAAAACGATATGACGCTTCCTTAAAAAGCTAGAAATAGAAATACCATATGATCCAGCATTCCCACTCCTAGGAATATATCCTAGAGAAATAAGAGCCATCACACAAATAGTATGAACACCCATGTTCATTGCAGCATTATTCACGGTAGCAAAAAGATGGAAGCAACTTACATGCCCATCAACAGACGAATGGATAAACAAACTATGGTACATACACACAATGGAATACTACACAACGATAAAGAACGGTGATCAATCTGTGAAACATCTCACAACATGGATGAATCTGGAGGGCGTTATGCTCAGTGAAATAATCACAAAAGGTCAAATACTGTATGAGACTACTATTATAAAAACTCATGAAAAGGTTTACACACAGAAACAACCTTTGATGGTTACAAGGGAGGGGAGCAGAAGAGTAGAAAGGGAAAAACACTAACTAGACAATGGATAAGTGGTAGCTTTGGTGAAGGGTAAGACAGTACACCAGTACTGGGGAAGTCGGCACAGCTTGACCAAGGCAAAGTCATAGAAGCTTCATAGACACATCCAGACTCTCTGAGGGACTGTGTTACTGGGCTGAGGGCTGGGGACCATGGTCTCGGGACATCTACCTCAATTGGCATGACGTAGTTTATAAAGAAAATGTTCTACATCCTACTTTGGTGGGTAGCATGTGGGGTCTTAAAAGCTTGTGAGTGGCCATCTAAGATACATCTATTAGTCCCACCCCTTCTGGAGCAATGGAGAATGAAGAAAACCAAAGACACAAGGGAAAGATTAATCCAAAGGACTAATGAACCACAACTATCACAGCCTCTACCAGACTTGAGTCCAGCACAACTATATGGTGCTGGGCCACCACCAGCAATGGCTCTGACAGGGATCACAATAGACAGAATGGGAAGAAAATGTAGAACAAAATTCAAACTTACAAAAAAAGACCAGACTTACCAGTCTGACAGAGACTGGAGAAACCCTGAGAGTATGACCCCTGTACACCCCTTGAGCTCAGTTGTGAAGTCACTCCTGATGTTCACCCCTCAGCCAAAGATTAGATAGGCCTGTAAAACAGACAATAACACACATAGTTCAGCCATGTATACAAGACTAAATGGGCACACCAGCCGAAAAGCAAAGATGAGAAGGCAGGTAGGGACAGGAAAGCTGGACAAATGGAAATGGGGAAGCCAAGGTCAAGAAGGGGAGAGTGTTGACACACTGAGGGGTTGGCAACCAATGTCACAAAGCAAAATGTGTATTAATTGTTTAATGAGAAACTAATTTGCTTTGTAAACTTTCACCTAAAGCACAATAAAAAAAAGAAAAAGATTGTAATAGAAGGGAAATTCCTCAATATGATTCAGGGTGTATATGAAAAGCCAACAGCCAACATTATACTTTATGGAGAAAGACTGAGAGCTTTCCCCTTGAAATTGGGAACAAGACAAGGGTGCCCGCTCTCACCACTTCTATTCAATATTGTTTTAGAAGTCCTAGCCAGAACAGTAAGAAAAAGAAGTAAAAGGTATCCAGTTTGGAAAAAAAGTAAAATTATCTCTATTCGCCGATGATGTAATTCTACATAGAGAAAATCCAGAAGAGTCCACAAGAAAACTTGTAGAACTAATAGAGGAATTGAGCAAAGTTGCAGGGTACAAGGTCAGCAAACAAAAATCAGTTGGGTTTCTATACACCAGCAATGAGAAATGTGAAAGGGAAATTAGTGAAACAATTCCGTTTACAATAGCATCTAAGAGAATAAAATACTTAGGAATAAATCTAACCAGGGATGTGAAGGACTTATACAATGAAAACAATAAAGCCTTGCTGAAAGAGATTATAGAAGACTTAAATAAATGGGATGATGTTCCATGTTCATGGGTTGGAAGACTTAATATTTTTAAGATGTCAGTTCTGCCCAAAGCGATCTATAGATTCAACACAATCACAATCAAAATTCCAACAGTCATCTTTACAGAAATAGAAAAACCAATCCTCGACTTTATATGGAATGGCAAGAGGCTCCAAATAGCTAAAGCAATGTTGAAAACAGAAGAAAAAAGTAGGAAGACTCACACTTCCTGTCTTAGTCATCTAGGGCTGCTATAACAGAAATAACCACAAGTGTATGCTTCAACAAACAGAAGTTTATTCTCTCACAGTCTAGTAGGCTAGAAGTCCAAATTCAGGGTGTCAGCTCCAGGGGAAGGCTTGCTTTCTCTGTCGGCTCTGGAGGAAGGTCCTTGTCATCAATCTTCCCCTTGACTAGGAGCTTCTCAGTGTAGGGACGCTAGGTCCAAAGGACGTGCTCTGCTCTAGCACTGCTTTCTTGGTGATAATGAAGTCCCCCTGACTCTGCTCGCTTCTGTCATATTTCAAGAGTTTGGCTTAAGACACAGCCTAATCTTGTAGATCGAATCCTGCCGAATTAACATAACTGCCTCTAATCCTGCCTCATTAACATCATAGAGGGAGGATTTACAACACAAAGGAAAATCACATCAGATGACAAAATGGACAATCACACAATACTGGGAATCATGGACTAGCCAAGTTGATACACATTTTTGGGGGACACAATTCAATCCATAACATTTCCTGATTTGAAAACATACTATACAGCCCTGGTGGCGTAGTGGTTAAGAGCTTGGCTGCTAACCAAAATGTCAGCAGTTCAAATCCACCAGTTGCTCCTTGGGAACTCTATGGGGCAGTTCTACTCTATGAGTCGGAATTGACTCGGCGGCAACAAGTTTTGGTTATACAGCCACAGAAATCAAAACAGCCTGGTATTGGTATAACAATAGACACATAGACCAATGGAATACAACTGAGAGTCCAGAAGTAACCCACATATCTATGGCCAGGGGTGCCAGGTTCATTCGATGGGGAAAGAAGAGTCTCTTCAATAAATGGTGCTGGGAAAATTGGATTTCCACATGCAGAAAAATGAAACAGGATCCATGCCTCACACCATACACAAAAACAAATTCAGAATGGATTAAAGACCTAAATTCACAAACTAAAACAAAAAAATTTTTGGAAGAAAAACAAGGGAAAACGATGTCAGGCCTAGCTTTTAACAGTGGGTTATCTAGTATAATAACAAAAGCACAAACAGCAAAAGACAAAATAAATAAATGAGACCTCATAAAAATTAAAAACTTTTGTTCATGAAAGGACTTTACCAAAAAAGTGAAAAGACAAGCTACCAACTGGGAGAATATCTTCTGAAGCCATATATCCAACAAAAATCTAATAACCAAAATGTATGTAAAACTTTGACAACTTAACAACAAAGAGATAACCCAGTCATAAAATGGGCAAAGGACTTGAATAGACATTTCACCAAAGAGGACATTCAGATGGCTACCAAACACATGAAAAGATGCTCAGCGTCATTAACCATCAGAGAGATGCAAATCAAAACCACAAGGAGATACCATTTCACTCCTGCTAGGATGGCTAAGATTTAAAAAAAAAAAAACAAAAACAAAATAACAAACATTGGAGAAATTGGAGCTCTTATCCATTGCTGGTGGGAATGCAAAATGGTACAGCCATTATGGGAAACAGTGTGGTAGTTCATAGAAAAACTAAAAATAGAGCTACCATATGGTCCAGCAATTCCACTCCTAGATATATACCCAAAAGACTTGAAAGCAGAGAGTCAGAGATATGTACACCAATGTTCATTGCAGTACTTATTCACAACAACCAAAAGGTAGAAATAACCTAAATGCCCATCAGCAGGTTAATGGATAAACAAAATGTGGTACATACATACAATGGAATACTACTCAGCAAGTAGGAGAAATGAAGTCTAGACACATGTTACAATAGGGATGGAGTTGGAAGACATTATGCTGAGTGAAATAAGTAAATCACAAAAGGACAAATATTGTATAACCTCACTTATATTAAAAAAAAATAAGAAAAGACAAATGTATCGAGACCCAAAGTTTATTAGTGGTTATCAGGGGCAAGAGGGAGGGGCAAGAGGGGGTTAACAGTGATGGAAATAGTGCATTGATTAAGGGTAGGGTTGCACAGCTGATTTTTATAATTACTATCAATAAGTTCTACACCTGTAAAAAGTTGAATTGGCAAAAGCTGTGTGATAGATACATTTACAACAACGATAGAAAAATAAAAAGAGTAGCTGCTGAGGCTGTTTATGTACAGCCAAAAACCTCATGGGATTTGGTTCCTTGGTTTGGAGGTTTAGGGTCGTGGTTTCATGGTATATCCCAATTAATTGGCCTAATAACATGTTTAGTGTTTCTGTTCTACGTCCAGCCATAAAGAGAAATGAAGTCCTAATACAGGCTACCACATGGATGAACCTTGAAACATTATGCCGAGTGAAATCCGTCAGACCCAAAAGGACAAATATTACATGATCCCACTTATATGAAATATCTGGAATAGGCAAATGCATAGAGACCAAAGTTTATTAGTGATTACCAGGTGCAGATGGGAAGGGAAAAAGGGAAGACATTGTTTAAGGGGCACTGAACTTCTGTTAAGAGTGATGAAAAAAATGGGAGATAAAGGTGGTGGTTGTACAACATGGTGAATGTAATTAATGTCACTGAATTGTACATGTAAAAATAGTTGAAATGGCAAATGTTTTGTTGTATATATTTTACCACAATAAGCTGTTGTCAATTTTCCCTATAGGAAGAAAATGGAAGGAAGATCAAGCATATATGAAATCCACACTCCAGTTGTTGACAAGAAAAGGAAAAAGAAAAAGAAACAATACTCAGTAGATAAGGAAATACATCAGAAGTGTTCCAGTAAAAGTTTCAAAGATTTCTGCCTGGCAAATGAACAGTCTCAAATAACTAAGAGCAAAAAAAAGAGAAAAGATAAATACTATTTCATTTCTTCTCCTGTGAACAAATCAGAAATTTGTGACCAGACTGAAAAGGCCACTTTGACACTCAAAAAGAAAAAAAAGAAGAGAAGAAGTGCTTTGGGAGTAGACAAGGAAACGGATATTACATATGTCCTTGTGGATAAAGAAAATATTGAGAACACACCAAAGAATTTTAAGAAGGATGTCGATGTCATTTATGTTGATAACAAGGAACAAAAGTCAGCAAAAGAGCCTGAAGCAAATGAACTGCCTTCAAGTCCTAAGTCATATAAAAATGAGTCAGAAGAGCTGCATGATAAAGTTAGGAGAAAAAAGCATAAAAAACGTCAGAGGACAGAAGCATCCTGTGATACCCAGGAAAGCCCACAATTGAGCATTGCCTTGCACCAGTCGGAAACACAGGAGCAGGAATCTTTGCTTTCTGTGGGCCTGCAAGGGGAAATTGCAGAACTCTCAGTATCTGCTGTTAAAAAAAAGTCTAAGAAAAAAAAGAAGAAGATTTCAAATAACCCAGAGTTTGAGGCATTGGCCATGCCTGAGAGTCTTGAGAACTTACGCCCTGAAGGATCGCAGGTGATCAGTGAGATTGATACTGTAGAAGGCAGTGATGCACTTAAAGAGATCAGGGAATCCAACAGTACAAAGACAAAGTCTAAGAAAAGGAAGCGAAGGTCTGTCGAAAGTGCAGTCGAATCTGGTGCTAATTTTTCAGTGCTCGATGAGAGCTCTGAAAATACACGCATAGATCTGGAAGGTGGTGATTCATTGGCAAGTGAGGGTGCCTTGATTGAAGAAATTGTGAAGCCCAGGACAAAAAGGAAGAAAATCCAGTCCTGTTCAGAAGAGAAGTATGTGGAAGAGGTGCAGAGGTAATGTTTGAATGTTACGCCTTCAGATGGTGTACTGCTTTTGCGTGAATTCTGTCCTTGGCCACTTTATTCAGCACGTACATATTAAATGGCAGAAACCAAAGAGATAGACCCTCAAATGTACAGAATAATGTACACATTGAACTCTGTGAACTTGACAGGTAGCTTAATTTCTTCATCTATAAAATAAAGCGGTTAGATTACATTTTCACTAAGAACTTGTAGCCCTGAAATTCTATGAGTAAGTTAAGGCATTTTAAAATCCCAAAATTACCTTTGTCTATATGCATATGGGTAGAAGAAAGGATTAGGTATATAATGGTTAGAATCTCACAGAGCAGCAAAAAAACTTGAATTAGGATTCTCACTAATATAAGAAATTTAAATGTCATTATTTGTATAATTATTTAAATATACTGTCTGATGAGCAAAGACAGAGATTTTTTTAAACCACTTTATCTCATAGTTTCTAGGATTTGAGATTACTTTTCCTGTTTTAACTCACTTTCTTACATTATTAGTCTTGTCCTAAAATAGTTTCATGTAAAAGTTAATGGGAAGAGGCTTCACTTCAGGTGGTACTGATAATAGTTATGGGACCACTCATGTCATCCTCTGTGCTATCTTATCAGGGACATTTTCAGAACACCGATAATGAGTCATGAGTACTCTAGGACTGTGGTTCTTCAGGGCCCTGGTGACACAGTGGTTAAGAGATTGGCTGCTAACCAAAAATTGGCAGTTTGAATCCACAAGCCACTCCTTGGAAACCCTATGGGGCAGTTCTGCTCTGTCCTGTAGGGTCGCTATGAGTCAGAATCGACTCGACGGCAGTGGGTTTGGTTTGGTTTTGGATGGTTCTTCACTTTTATTGGACTGTGGGCTCTCTGAAAGCTGGTGACCCTTTGCTTAGACAAATGCACACAGTATTTTCAGTTCCTAGTCTGACAGGTTAGCCAATGTTTGAACATTCTGAGGAGATTTAGACCTCAGGCACAGAGTTTAAGGGTGAATTAGTGGTGGCATAATGGTTAAGCCCTAAGCTGCTACCAAAAGTGACTCTGTGGGAGAAGAGACCTGGCAATCTGCCACTGTAAAGATGACAGCCAAGGAAACCCTTTGGGGCAGTCCTACTCTTGTCATATAGCATCGCAGTGAGTTGCAATGGACTCAACAGCACACAACAAACAATAACACACAGAAAACTAAGCAAAGGAGAAAAATTATTAACTGCAACAAAAACAGCTGTGACCCCAGCGTCTTATATGGCTCCAGTAAGAATAATAGTGACACAGTCTTGGTAATGCAAAGCCTGAATATTGATTTAACCAATTATTAACCAGTATATTATAAAACTAAACACATTGGGAGGATCTGGGAGAAGTATATGAACATCACTGAGGGTAGAAGAGGGCTTGAGCTTATTAGAAAGTCAGTATCTTTTTTTTAAATTGAGAAATAGTAAATACGCAAAGATTATTTAGAAGATTGGAAATAAAACCAGGGGAAAAGTAGAGAAATAAAAAGTTATAAGTGGTTACTTCTGGAGGGTGACAAGGGATGGGGCATCTGTTTTTCATTGTAGAACTATTTGTTTTTTTGTTATTATTATTGTACTTTAGATAAAGGTTTACAGAACAAACTAGCTTCTCATTAAACGGTTAGTACACATATTGTTTTATGACATTGGTTAGCAACCCCATGACATGTCAATACTCTCCCTTCTTGACCTTGGGTTCCCTATTACCAGCTTTCCTGTCCCCTCCTGCCTTCTAGTCCTTGCCCCTGGGCTCGTGTGCCCCTTTAGACTCGTTTTGTGCTATGGGCCTGTCTAATCTTTGGCTAAAAGGTGAACCTCAGGAGTGACTTCATTACTGAGCTTAAAAGGGTGTCCGGGGGCCATACTCAAGCTTTCTCCAGTCTCTGCCAGGCCAGTAAGTCTGGCCTTTTTTTGAGTTAGAATTTTGTTCTACATTTTTCTCTAGCTTTGTCTGGAACCCTCTGTTGTGATCCCTGTCAGAGCAGTCAGTAGTGGCGTCATCTAGTTATACTGGACTCAGTCTAGTGGAGGCTGTGGTAGTTGTGGTCTGTTAGTCCTTTTGACTAATCTTTCTCTTGTGTCTTTAGTTTTCTTTATTTTCCCTTTCTCCTGAAGGGGTGAGACCAGTGGAGTATCTTAGATGTCACTCACAGGCTTTCAAGACCCCAGATGCTACTCAGCAAAGTAGAATGTAGAACATTTTCTTTATAAACTGTGTTATGCCAATTGAGCTAGATGTTCCCTGAGACCATGGTCCCCACAGCCCTCAGCCCAGTAATTCAGTCCCTCAGGGAATTTGTATTTGTCCATGGAGCTTCCATGAGCTTACCCTGAACAAGTTGTGCTGGCTTCCCCAGTATTGTGTACTGTCTTACCCTTCACCAAAGTTACCAGTTACCTATTGTCTATTTAGTGTTTTTCCACCCCTACCCCTCCCCTCCCTCGTAACCATCAAAGATTCCTTTTGTGTATTAACCTTTTCATGAGTTTTTAATAGTAGTGGTCTCATACAATATTTGTGCTTTTGTGATTGAATTATTCCACTCAATATAATACCCTCCACATTCATCCCATGCTGTGATATGCTTCGAAGATTCGTCATCGTTCCTTGTGGTTGTGTAGTGTTCCATTGTGTGTATGTACCATAGTTTGTTTATCCATTCATCTGCTGATGGGCATCTAGGTTGTTTCCATCTTTTTGCTACTGTGAACAGTGCTGCAATGAACATGATTGTGCATCATGTGATGGCTCTTATTTCTCTAGGAGATATTCCTAGGAGTGAGATTGCTGGATCATATGGTATTTCTATTTTTAGCTTTCTAAGGGAGTGCCATATCGTTTTCCAAAATGGTTGTAACATTTTGCATTCCCACCAGCAGTGCATAACAGTTCCAATCTCCCCGCAGCCTCTCCAACATTTGTTATTTTCTGTTTTTTTTATTTGTGCCAGTAATGCCAGGGTGAGGTGGTATCCCATTGTGGTTTTGATTTGCATTTCTCTAATGGCTAGTGATCCCAAGCATTTCCTCACATATCTGTTAGCCGCTTGAATGTCTTCTTTGGTGAAGTGTCTGATCATTTCCTTTGCCCGTTTTTTAATTGGATTATTTGTCTTTTTGTTGTAGAGGTGTTAGATTTTCCTGTAGATTTTAGAGATTAGACCTTTGTCAGATTTGTCATAGCCAAAAATTCTTTCCCAGTCTGTAGGTTCTCTTTTTACTCTCCTGATGAAGTCTTTTGATGAGCATAAGTTTAATTTTCAGAAGATCCCAGTTATCTAGCTTATCTTTTGGAGTTTGTGTGTTGTTAATTATGGTTTGTATCCTGTTAGTGCCATGTATTAGGGTGTCTAGCATGATTCTATTATTTTTTCTTCTATGATCTTTATAGTTTTTGGTTTTATATTTAGGTCTTTCATCCATTTTGAATTAGTTTTTGTGTAT
>NW_004443974.1:16690581-16718623 GCF_000243295.1 Trichechus manatus latirostris | reverse complement strand
TCTGTAATTTTCTTTTTTTGTGGTGTCTTTACCTGGTTTTGGTATCAGGGTTACGCTGGCTTCATAGAATGAGTTTGGGAGTATTCCATCCTTTTCTGTGCTCTGAAATACCTTCAGTAGTAGTGGTGTTAACTCTTCTTTGAAAGTTTGGTAGAATTCTCCAGTGGAACCATCAGGGCTAGTGATTTTTCTTGTTGGGAGTTTTTAAATTACCTTTTCAATCTCTTCTTTTGTTATAGGTGTATTTAGTTGTTCTACCTCTGTTTGTGTTAGTTTAGGTAGGTAGTGAGTTTCTAGAAATATGTCCATTTCCTCTAGGTTTTCAAATTTATTAAAGTATAATTTTTCATAGTATTTTGTTATGATTCTTTTAATTTTAGTTGGGTCTGTTGTGATATCACCTATCTCATTTCTTATTCAGGTTATCTGCTTCCTCTCCTGTTTTTCTTTTGTCAGTTTGGCCAGTGGTTTATCAAGTTTGTTGATCTTTTCAAAGAACCAGCTTTTAGTCTTGTTAACTCTTTCAATTGTTTTTCTATTCTCTAGTTCATTTAATTCTGCTCTTATTCTTATTTCCTTTCTTCTGGAGCCTGAGGGCTTCTTTTGCTGCTCTCTTTCTTCTTGTTTCAGTTGTAGGGTTAATGTTTTGATTATGGCCTTATGTTCTGTTTGGATACGTGCATTTATTGGTATAAACTGACCTCTGAGCACTGCTTTTGCTGTGTCCCAAAGGTTCTGGTAGGATGTGTTTTCATTCTTATTTGATTCTATGAATTTCTTTATTCCATCCTTAATTTCTTCTATAACCCAGTGGTTTTTGAGCAAGATGTTGTTCAGTTTCCATGTGCTTGACTTTTTTTCCTTGGTTTTTCTGTAGTTGATTTCTACTTTTATGGTTTTATGGTCATAAAAGATACTTTGTAACATTTCAATGCTTTGGATTTTGTTAAGGCTTGCTTTATAGCCTAATGTGTGGTCTGTTCTCGAGAATGTCCCATGTGCGTTGGAAAAGAAAGTATATTTGGCTGCTGTTGGGTGGAGGGTTTGGTTTATGTCTGTGAGATCAAGTTGGTTGCTTGTAGCATTTAGATCTTCCGTGTCTTTGTTGAGCTTCTTTCTGGATGTTCTGTCATTCATCGAAAGTGGTGGGTTGAAGTCTGCTATTACTATTGTGGAGCTGTTTACCTCTCTTTTTAGTGCTATTAGAGTTTATGTATTTTGGAGCCGCGTCATTGGGTGCATAAATATTATAGTTATGTCTTCCTGGTGTATTGACCCTTTAATCATTATATAGTGTCCTTCCTTATCCTTTGTGGTGGATTTTGCTTTAAAGTCTATTTTGTCAGAGATTAAGATTGCCACTCCTGCTCTTTTTTGAGTGTTGTTTGCTTGATATATTTTTTTCCATTCTTTGAGTTTTAGTTTGTTTGTGTCTTTAAGTCTGAGGTGTGTCTCTTGTAGGCAGCATATAGACAGATCGTATTTTTTATCCAGTCTGCCACTCTCTGTCTCTTTATTGGTGAATTTAGTCCATTTACAGTCAGCGTAATTATTGATAGGTATGAGGTTAGTGCTGTCATTTTGATGTTTTTTTTGTGTGTTGTTTGCAATTTCTTTGTTCCATTTAATTTTCTGTGCTGAGTCGTTTTTCTTTATGTATTTTCATCTTTTTCATTGTTGTTGATTTTGTGTTTGCTGAGTCTTTATATTGTTCTTGTTTATTATTTTGAGTTGTAGGGTTGTTAGTTTCTTTCGTTGTTACCTTAATATTTATCCCTATTTTTCTAAGTTTATACCAGTCTTTTATTTCTTTGTATCGCCTTGACTTTCTCTCCATATGAAAAATCTATGTCTGCATTTTTTAGGTCCGTCTTTTTTGTTTTAATGTTGTCATCTTTTACATATTGACATCTGTTTCCCGATTTTCAGTGCTTTAGCTTTGATTTGCTTTTGTGACTTCCCTATCTGGGTTATATCTGGTTGCTCTGTCCTGTGTTCTAGTCTTGGGTAGTTATCTGATGTTACTGATTTTCTAACCAGAGGACTCCCTTTAGTATTTCTTGTGGTTTTGGTTTGGTTTTTGCAAATTCCCTAAACTTCTGTTTATCTGGAAATGCCCTTATTTCGCCATCAGATTTGAGAGACAGTTTTGCTGGATATATAATTCTTGGCTGGCAGTTTTTTTCCTTCAAGGCTTTATATATGTCATCTCATTGCCTTCTTGCCTGCATGGTTTCTGCTGAGTAGTCCAAGCTTATTCTTACTGACTCTCCTTTGTAGATGACTTTTCATTTATCCCTAGCTACTCTTAAAATTCTCTATCTTTTTTTTTTTGGCAAGTTTGATTATAATATGTCTTGGTGACTTTCTTATGGGATCTGCCTTATGTGGGGTTCAATGAGCATCTTGGATAGATATCTTGTTATCTTTCATGATATCAGGGAAGTTTTCTCCCAGGAAATCTTCAACAATTCTCTCTGTATTTTCTGTTATCCTCCCATGTTCTGGTATTCCAGTCACTCATAGGTTATTCCTCTTGATAGACTCCCACATAATTGTTAGGGCTACTTCATTTTTAAAAATTCTTTTGTCTGATTTTTCCGTAGATAAGTTGGTGTCAAGTGCTTTGTCTTCAATCTCACTAATTCTGACTTCTGTTGTCTCAGTTCTGCTCCTATGACTTACTGTTGAGTTGTCCAATTCTGGAATTTAGTGTTAATCTCCTGGATTTCTGATTGCTGTCTCTCTGTGGATTCTTGAAGCCTGTTAAATTTGTCATTATGCTCTTCTCTAATCTTTTTAATTTCCTCTAATGAGTGTTCTACATTTGCTTAATTTCCTTCCTATTTTCTTGAAGAGTTCTATATATTAATCTTTTGTATTCTGTCTCTGGTAATTCCAAGAAATTTTCTTCATTTGGAAAATTTCTGGATTCTTTATTTTGGGAGCTTATTGAAGTCATCATGGATTGCCTCTTTATGTGATTTGATATTGACTGTTGTCTCTGAGCTATCAATAAGTTATATTTACTTACTGTGTCCTAGCTTCTTCTTTTGTTTTGATATGCCCAAATAGGCTGCTCATAAGAGCTAGTTTGATTATTGGCACCTTTGAAGCTCTAATGTCCTGTAACCAGGTGTTCAGATATGTTACTAGGTATGTGAGCTCAGGAGTCCTCCCACTCCTCCTGTATGGATTCAGCTCCGGTGCCCAGGTAGATAGCCACCAAGTGTGTGGTGTAGGCTCTCACTTACAGTCCTAGACAGGCATGGGTGATTGGTATAGTCAGAGGCATCTGGTTCCATCCCTGAGTAAGGCAGGGATCTGACGGCTGCCCCCGGATGTCCAGGAGGAAGGCGTGTCCCTGTTCCCTGAAGCACGTAGATGGGTGGGTTTTGCAGCCCGACTGTGAGCACCTAATGCCGTTGTCTGTAAGGGCTGGGGGGCACCTCTTATTCATGGGCCCCTATCGCAGGTGGCTAGATGGCATGGATGGAGCCACCAGTCTTCAGGCCTCTGATGTGGGTAGGTGAAGACCCTGCTTAATGGGCAGGGCAGTGTCAAATGTCAGGAACCTGCCACTTCACAGCTGAAACAGTTGTAGTTAGAGTTCTGGTATTTACCCTGTTGTACTGTGGTAATGAGGGCCTATGCTATTGAGATGGGCCCACACAAGTCTCTGCAGGGGGAAAGGCACTCAAAGTCTGTGGGTTCCTTATGTGTGTGCCTAGGCAAAGGAGCTGTGCCTACCCTGGGTTCCTGGCTTAGGGCAGCTGGCAGTTTATTTTTTCCCCTTTTTGTTAATTTGTTCACTCTCCAAGACATGGAGAATGGCTCCCAGCATGTGATGGATCCTACTTCTGGCTCAGGGTACTCAGCGATTGCTGAAGCCGGTCCGGGACCCAGTGCAGAGCAGGGTGCAGGGAGGTAATTGGGAGAGAGGTTTTTCCCTAAGGGGGGGTGTTTTTGATCTGCATGGTAGGCCATACTCAATTACTTATCTTTTGCCGGATCGAGGGCTGCTTCTCACTGGTTCTGCGTGGCTGTGTAGACTCTGGTGCTGGGTCTCTCCTGGTGCGGAAAATGCACCTCCGTGTCACGGCTACTTGCCTGCCTCACCGCTCACCCCCAAACTGATCTGGTCTGAAAAGCTCAGGCTCTCGCTGGGTAAGGTCTGGCAACTCCTCACTGCTTCTGAACCATCTCTCCCTCCCCCTGCCACTCAGACTGGTTCCTCAGCTCTGCCTTTGATGTTCAGGGCTCCCAGATTGCCATATATAATCGAATCACTTGTTTTTTCAGGTCTGTGTTGTAAGAGGGTCCACTGGAAGCATCTGACTAGTCCGCCATCTTGGCCCTGCCTCCTCCATGTAATTGATTTTTTCCTTGCTCTTCCTGTTGTTAATTTCTACTTTGATGGCATTGTGATCAGAGAAGATACTTTGTATTATCTTAGTGTTTTGGATTTTGTTGAGGGTTGTTTTATGGCCTAAGATGTAGTCTATTCTGGAGAACGTTCCATGTGGGTTGGAAAAGAATGTGTACTTTGCAGCTGTTGGCTGGAGTGTTCTATATATGTCTGTGTGTTCACGTTGGCTGATTGGGGGCTTTAGATCTTCTGTATCTTTGTTGAGTTTCTTTCTAGATGTTCTGTCCTTTACCGAGAGTGGTGTGTTGAAGTCCCTTATTATTATAGTGGAACTGTTGGTTTCTCTTTTCAGTGCTGTTTAAGTTTATTTTATGTATTTTGGAGCCCTGTTGTTGGGTGCATAGATATTTGTTATGTTTATGTCTTCATGATATAGTGCTCTTCTTTGTCTCTTATGGTGGATTTTGTTTTAAAATCTATTTTATCTGAGATTAATATTGCCACTCCTGCTCTTTTTTGGTGGCTGTTTGCTTGATATGTTGTTTTGCATACTTTGATTTTTACTAAATTTATGTTTTTGTTTCTAAGATGTGTCTCTTGTAGACAGCATATTGATGGATCCTGTTTTTTCATCCATTCTGCCACTCTATGTCTCTTTATGGGTGCATTTAGACCATTTACATTCAGTGTAATTATTGATAGGTGTGATTTTATTACTGTCATTTTGTAGTGCTTTTTTTGTGGTGCTAACTATTTCTTTGTTCCTCTTACTCTCCTGTGTTGAATTCCTTTTGTTTGTGGATTTTTTTGTTTTAATTTGTTTTTGTAGATTTTATTTTTACTGAGACTTCATGTTTTTCTTCTTTATTTTGATGAGTAGGTTTGTTAACTTTCTTTGTGGTTACCTTGAAATTTACCCTTACCTTCCTATCTTGGAACCAGTCTATTATTACTTGTTATCGCCTTGCCTTCCTCTCCATTAGAAAGTTCTATACCTACACTGTTTATTCCCTCTTTTATTGTTCTGATGTTGTCTTTTGCAGATTAACTTCTCTAGTTCCCTGTTGTAAATCTTTTGGTTTTGAATAGTCCTTGAGAGTTCGTTTCCTAGGTTGGTATCTGGCAAGTTTGGTTTGGTTTTTACATAGTCCCTTAATTTCTACTTATTTGGAAATATCCTAATTTCACCATCATATTTGAATGAGAGTTTTGAGGGATTTATTATTCTTGATTGGCAATTTTTTTCTTTCAAGGTTTTATATATGTCATCCCTTTGCCTTCTTGCCTGCATGGTTTCTGCTGAGTAATCAGAGCTTAGTCTTATTGTTTCCTCTCTGTATGTGACTTTTTGTTTTTCTGGAGCTGCTCTCAGGATTCTTTGTCTTTGGTTTTATCTAGTGTGATTATGATATGCCTTGGTAATTTTTCTTTTGGGGTCTATCCTATATGGGGTTCGTTGAGCTTCTTGGATGGACAGCTTTTCATCTTTCATGATATTAGGGAAGTTTTCTGTCAGCAATTCTTCAATGATCCTCTCTGCGTTTTCCATTTTCTCCCCTTGTTCTGGAACTCCGATTGCTCGCAAATTTTTGCTTTTGATTGTATCCCACAAAATTCTCAGGGTTTCTTCATTTTTCTTCGTTCTTTTTTCTGATTTTTCCTCAAAGTTGTAGCCAAGTGTTTGTCTTCAGCTTCACTGATCCTGTCCTCCACTGTTTCAGACCTGCTCCTCAGCCCTTCTATGACACTGTCCATTTCTGAAATCTTGTTGTTTATCTTCTGGATTTCCTACTGTCGTTTTTGTATGATTTTTAGTTGTGAGTTCATCTTGGCTTTTGTTCCTATACCGTTTTCCCGAATTATTCCACCTTTTTGTATTTTCCGTGATTTTGTCTGCCCTTTCCATGAATTTGTCCATTTTTTCCTCATTTTTGTCTGCTTTTTGCTTCAGCTCCTGGACAGCTCTGAATATTGGTGATTATAGTTCCCCATCAGGTAGTTCCAGTGCCTTTTCTTCTACTGGAAAGTCATCTGGTGTTTTATCTTGGACGCCTACTGGAACCATCCTGTCCTGTTTTTTTATGTTTTGATATTGTCTGCTGTCTTTGGGACATTCAGTAGTTATTTTCTTCATTTATTGATTGTAGATTTGTTTTGTCTTTCTCTTTTGTTTTATTCCACAGATGGGCTGTGGATTCTTCGTTGTTCGCTCATTTGTGGACACGATATTTTTCACCTCCTTGTCAAATGGGCAGGGCTAGTCACTCAGCTATGGTGCAGCAGGGCAGTTCCAGTTGAAGGGAAGGGGCTGGGATAGGTTGTTTGTGGCACATACTGGGGCCAGCAAGGTGAGCCAGGGGTCAGTGCAGGGCAGGTTCCGGTAGGCTGTCCCTGTGCTACTCAGTAGTGCAGTGTTCAGCACACGGTGCAGATAGGCAGGAGGGAGGGGGAAGAGGAGGTTGTGATGTGTGAAGCTAGGTTAAGTATGGGAAAGAAAGAGAGGAGAGATGAACAGGAGCCAGAAAACAAAAAGTGTTGAGGGAGCCTGCTGTTGGAGTGGAAAGACGAGAAACCGAGAAATGAAGAAAAACAAAAAGGAAGAAATAAATAAATAAAAAGAAAAATGCTCCCCAGGGATCCCACTGGCGCCACTGTGCAGACCAGGGAAGCAGCTCCCAAGCCATGCAGTACAGCCCAGCTGGAAGGGATGTAGATGATACACAGTGCTAGGTATTCAGGAGATGGGAAAAGAAGGTAAGTAGAAAAAGATGAGAAATTGAGAAATGAAGAAAAATAAAAAGGAAAAAAGAAAGAGAAATCAAACAAATAAGAAAGAAAGAAAAAGCCCCCAGGGATCCCACCAGCGTGGCAGCGAGGACTGGGGAAGCAGTTCCCCAGCCAAGCAGTGCTTCACAGCCTGTCAAGAAGAAGCAAAGATGGCACACTGAGTCAGGTGTTCGAGAGAAAGGAGAGGGAGGAGGTGAGAGGCAGAGAAGAAACCAAAAGAGACTGAAAAAAGCAACACTAGCAACAAAGAAATGGCACTGAAGAAGCTGGCTGGTGTGGGCAGGGTGAATTCGCAGGGCACATAACCAGCGCCTCTCGTGCCATTTGTTGCAGCCCATTGGGAAGCGGCAGATCGGCCAGCCAGGAGCTGTGGATTGGCCTGTTGGGAGGCGGCAAAGGTCAAGCTGGGGGAGGCAAAGTAGGGGGTCGGAAAGCGGTTTCGCTAGTTACCTCCTGCTGGGAGCTCTGTGACTCTGCTTTCCTTTACTCCCTGTTCGCCGATCTCTGACAGGAGTCCAGGATGGTGGATCTGTGCTACATTTGCTGATACGGGACCTACGCTCATAACTGTCCTCGCTCTCTGTTCTCTGTCAGTTATCTTATTCCATTTGGTGCTTGGTTGTGTGCTTTATCTCTTCCTTTGATGCTTAGGGTTCCAGGATTGATCTTTGTCTCTGTTTTATTTAGTTTTTTGGTCTTTGCTGTGGAGGGACAGCATGGTGCTTCTGTCTGTAGCACCATTTTGGCTCCACCTCAGGATTATTTGATTTTTTTAAACTAGGCATGTTATGGCTTTGGTTTGAAAAATAATACACCTATTCCTCACTTATCTATTCTCTCATTATCCGACATTTCACATTTATGATGTAGTAAAAAATACTATCTGACCATTTTGTACGTTAATGAGATGGCAGGCATGGCAGCAATGGTTACAGAGCGTTCTCTCCCTCAAGGAGAGTCTCCAGGTCGCCTCTGGGAAGCTGGACCACACTGCCCTGCGCCCTCCACTCCCTTCTACTGGCGGGTGTGCCAGGTCCCACTGCCGCACGCGTGGGGCTGTGTGGACTGGCAGGCAGCATTGAACCAGCAAGCGCCTCTTCTAGGTTCTCAGCTCTTTTGTGGCCTGAGGCCCTGCAGCTCAGAATTGCTATGGGGTGGGAAGGGAGGAAAGAAAGAGGCATCTAGGGGTGTTTGGAAGAAATGCTTGCAAGTTTATTGACATCCCAAAGTGAGCAGAACTGGGCCTGAAGCCTCTGCCTAGGGGATGCGTGGCTCTCAGCACCCTCGCAGGATGCCTCAAGCTTCCGTGACTGGCCAGGCCCAGAGGGCAGAGCAGGCTCTGGGATCCTGAATGCAGGGCTTACAGGGGTGGGAGTGGAGCCCTGGAGGCGGCTCTAAGAGGGAAGCTGTGATGTAGCACAGGAGGATGATGAAGTGGTTAAGCTGTGGGCCCTCCAGTCACACAGCCCGGCTTTATCCAGCTTTGTCTTCTCCAAGCCTCTTTCTCTGCAGAGGAATAATCCATAACTGGACTCATCACAAGAGCTCGACTGCTAACCAAAAGATCGGCAGTTCAAATCCACCAGGTGCTCCTTGGAAACCCTATGGGGCAGTTCTACTCTGTGCCATAGGGTTGCTATGAGTTGGAATCAACTTAATGGCAACAAGATTAGTTGTTTTTTTAGTTTGGACTTGTCACAGTGATGAGCAGATCAGTAAATCTTAGCTCTTATTATTTCTATGATCATATTTTCTAAATAAAAAAAATTAGACAAATAGATGGTCTGAAAATGGGGGGAAAATCCTCCATTTTCACATAACTCTAATTTTTGGATAACAACCTGGTCTTTGGAACCTAACCATGTTGATAAAAGAGGTGTGTATGTAGTGTGGAAATATTTATCCAAGTAATTAAAATTTCTTGAAAGAGTTTGCAAATTATAGACTGAATCAGCTCCAAGATCCCTTCCAGCCCTAACACTTTGTAGTAGTGTGAGAGTCATTTTAATAAAAGAGTTTAAAAGATTTTAGGGCAAGTGATATGTTAATGTTTATCAATCCAATTTTTTCTCTTAGGTTAGACTATACAAATGAAGAAAGCAATTTGGAATCAGGTAGACATTCTGAAACATATTTGTCTGATGATTCAAGAGATTCAGATGATTCAGATGTGGATTTGGGTTCTGCTGTGAAGCAGCTACAGGAATTTATTCCTGATATAAAGGAAAGGGCTGCCACTACAATTAAGCGAATGTATCGGGATGACTTCGAACGGTTTAAAGAATTTAAAGCACAAGGTAAGCTTGTAGAAGTTTAATATTTGTTGATTTTTTCATATAACTAGCACTTAACTTTCTTTTATGAATAATTAAAATTTATCCATTGACAAGATGTGTCTTTCAGCTTCTTTCAGCTTTATCTTCTACCAGAGTTTTTATAAGAGCTGTAAGATTAGCAAAAGTAAGTGCTCTAGTTTTTGTCTTTGCCTACCTAACTTCTGGTAGAGGAGGCAAGGAAGAGGAATGAGAGTAGTATGGCTGAGGAGAGTAAATGGAGGCTTCTCTTAAACTTTATTTCAACACTGTTTGAATTTTTAATGAACGTGTATTACTTTTCAATACAAAAACACACACCTACGAGGATGGCTATTATTTAAAAAACAAAACAAAACAAAATTAGTGTTGGCAAGGATGTGGAAAAATTGGAACCCTCATGTACTGCTGGTAGGAATGTAAAATGGTGCAACCACTGTGGAAAACAGTTTGGCACTTCCTCAAAAAGTTAAGCATGTAATTACTGAATGACTCAGCAGTTCCATTCCTAGGTATATAACCAAAAGAATTGAAAGCAGTAACTCAAACAGATATGTTCATTGCAGCATTATTCACAAAAGGTAGAAACAACCCAACTGTCCATCAGATAAATGGATAAACAAAATATGGTATATCCATACAATGGAATATTATTCAGCTATAAAGAGAAATGAAGTCCAAATACAAATGCTACAATGTGTGTGTAACTTGAAACATGCTGAGCAAAATAAATCAGACACAAGAGGACAAATATGATGTGATTCCCACTTATATGAAATATCTAGAATAGGTAGACTCATAGAGACAAAAAGTAGATTAGTATTTACCAGGAGCAGGTGAGAGAGAGAAATGGGGAGTTACTGCTTAACAGGTACTAAGTTTCTGTTTGGGGTGTTGCAGAGAACAAAACAACTCAGTCCTTAAAACAAGATTAGGAGAATTTATACAATAAAAAAAAAAAAGAAAGAAAGGTACATTTGAATACAGAGAGACACCAGTTCACGTGAGAACTGATGACTCCAGTGAGAGGGCTTCAAACAGGAACAGATATAGTCCAAGGAACAAAGAAATCATAATACACATTGTTTCATTGGTTAGTCTTTGGTTAAGGGCACAAGAAGGATGAGTTAGGAGGCGGGGAATGGGCTTCTATTGGATAATTGGGTACAGAAGCTTACAGTGATTGATTTCAGGGAGTAATTATAGAGGTTCTCAATCATAGTTAGTATCCTTCAGGAGGGGTCATAAAAACATCATTGGTTGATGTGAAACAGCTCTAACTCTCTCAGGGATTTGTGATAACCGTTTGGTACCAGGACCTCATTTCCCAGAAATAGCTTGTTGAAACAAAACCCTGTTCAGTTGTCTGGGAAACCTTAGGTAATGCTGGCTCCAGGACCCTTTCAAAGCAATTTTTTTTTTATTACATCCTCATCATAAAGAAACATTTCTTAGGCCTACTTTACACAAGAAATCACCTGTGTCAAGATCCCCTTCCTTAGAGTGTGTTTCTTTAACATCCTACTTGACTGAGAAGAGAAACACTCCCTCAGTACCCATGGCTACTAGCAATTAAGGAGCCAAATGGCAGGTGCCTGTGAAAAGTCTGGGTCGACTCTGCTGAGAGCAGCTAGGCAAATAAAGAGTCTGGGCAGCTATGTAGAAAGACCAGTTTAATTCAGTCATTTAGTTCTGGTCAAAAAGGCTCCATGAACTTCTCCCTTACCGGGGTGATGAAAAACTTTTGGAAATAGTGGTGATGGTTGCACAACATTGTGAATGTAATTAATGGCACTGAATTGTATGCATAAAATGGCAAATTTTGTGTTATATATATATTTTACCACAATAAATTTTAAAAATAAAATAAAAATTTTAAAACATTTATGAAGAAGGAACCATCACTTCAGAATAGGATGACCAGAGAAGGCCTTGGGAGAAGAGGTATGGCTTGAGCAGAACTTTGAAAGACGCTGGACCATAAGTAGAGGATGGGAGAGTGAACAGTCAGGCACATGGCCAAGACTGGCTCCCTGACAGGAAGGCGGGGATGTTGTGTTGTGTTGTAATTCCCATTGAAGATCAGATGGTGGGTTTACTTTTATTCGTTATTGACAATAATATACTTTTTTTTCCTCAATCCTAGGTGTTTCTATTAAATTTGGCAAGTTTTCCGTAAAGGAGAATAAACAATTAGAAAAAAACGTACAAGAATTTCTGTCCCTGACAGGAATTGAGACTGCAGACAAGCTGCTGCACACTGACAGATACCCAGAGGAGAAATCTATGATCACCGATTTAAAACGAAAATATGCATTTAGATTGCGCATTAGTAAGTTTAGAAGTGTTCACTCTCTGACCATCTGTATCTATAATCTTATAACTTTAAAGTAAACGAGATCACCCATGGTAAGTAAAATAGTCCCTGGCACAATGCCTGGCCTATTCCGTGCCTTCAATGCATGTTAACTGCTGCTGTGGTTAATAGTATTCTTATTGTTGCTAGCCTACACTTTCAGGGATTTAGAATGTATTCCGATCGCCCATATATGGTGCTTTTACAGATTTTATGAAAATTTGCACAATCAACTTCTGTCTTTTCTTCTTAATAATGTAGTTTTGTATTTTTTTTCTTGTTTATTTACTTTTTTTTTTTACTTCACAAAGCACATTCTTATATGTACCTTGGTCTCCCTTTTTTTTTTTTTTTAATGTAGCCATATGTGTGCCTTATAGCTAGAACCCTCCTTCTGGAGGTGATGATTAGAAGGTTATAAGGTCATGAAGTAATATGGGATCAGACTGAAAGAAAATCTCCTTTGACTTTAAAAAGGATAATTTCTTAGTTATTCTCTTATTTGAAATTATGTTAAAATTACTTTGCCTTATAAGGGTCTTTTCCATGAATTTAGTAGAGCAGAATCTGGGGCCTTTAGGTACTAAGCATTTAGATTTGAAAGATCTCCAAGGAAACTGGTATTTTGTGCATCTGCTCTGCAAGACAACTTTATACAAAACACATGAAATCCCAACCTTAATGTGGGGTTTAGGATAGTGTTGTTAAAAAGAGTTTGTTTGGGTTACTTTTATAAATGTGACTCTCTTTCGTGCCATGCTCTGAAATGCTCCCTTTTTTAAAAAAAAAATTAAAATGTGTGTCATCTGACTACCTTTCTTTTTGACTTTAGGCAAGGGCATTGCTCGGCCTTGGAAACTAGTATACTATAGAGCAAAGAAGATGTTTGATATCCATAATTACAAAGGCAGGTAAGGAAAAGGTCTTAGCAGCTTGAGAGAACATTTTCTTTAGACTTTGACAATACTATCAATAAAAATATCCACAGTAATAAATTTAAAGTAAAAGTTATGAAGATTCTTTGGTGTGTGAAACCAGAAGATATATTTGTTGTCACGTGTATGTCTCTACAGGCCATTTTCATTTAAAGGTTTTTAATCTCTTTTCCAAATTCTTAGCTTTTCCTTTTTGCCTTTATTTTAGCATATAACATACTCCGCCTTTCTTACTGGTACTCAGGCAATTTTCTCTGCTGTCTACCAAATTGTAAGCTCCTTATGAACCCAAACATTCCTTCTCAGTCTGATGTTCCTTTTAGCACTTAGCACAACTGTTTGGGTTTTCAGCACATATTTGAAGGTGCAGGTAAACACTAGTATTAGATCATTTACGTGTGATTCAGTAGTGTTAAGGCAGAGTGCTTAATCTGGTTATTCTAATTCCCTCTTCCTTCTGCCCTCCAATAAAATATCCAACCATAATTCATTTCCAACATTGCAAAGAAAAAAATGCAGAGTAAGTGTCTGCTATTGGAGCCCTGGTAGTGCTGTGGTTAAGAGATTGGCTGCTAACCAAAAGGTCAGCAGTTTGAATCCACTAGCCACTCCTTGGAAACCCTATTGGGCAGCGCTACTCTGTCCCATAGGATTGCTATGAGTCGGAATCGACTTGACAGCAGTGGGTTTGGTTTTGTTTGGTTTGTGGATAAGCACTATGCTCAAGGACAAAGGGATAAGCAAGAAAGCATCAGTTCCCACCTCATAGGGCCCAAACAATTACTGTCTCAACTACTTTATCTTACTTTGGGAGGCACGTTTAGTAAATTATAGCAGTCTTCTGGCAGGGTTAGGAGTTCTACTCATCTATGTGACTTTAAATCAAAACATACGCATTATCTCAACTTCAGACATTGATATGACCTTGGTTTCTTTCCTGTTTTTAAATTTTTTACAAAAAGAAAGAAAACCTTATGTAGAGAAGCGTTCCCACACGGAAACTGAAACTTGCTATACCCTTTTTTTCCAACCGCAAGGTTAAACAGTTGTGAACAGAGCTCTAAGAAAATTCACTAGAGACGACATTTTAAATCCAACTTGAAAGAATGCTTTTAACTATTTTTTGAAAAAAATGCTTTTGGTAAATTGATGGTGGCAGCCCAGGTAACATGTTTCTCTACCTATGACAGATGTGGAATGAAATTTTTTTTTCAATAAAGTTTTTTTAATTGCAGTGGAATGAAATTTTTGGAATAATAAAAGTCTGTCATTCTAGTAATTTTAAAAAGCTCCTTTTGTTTATGCCATATCATTTGTGGTGTCATAATCATTTGTCCTGAGAATATTTTTCTAACTTAAGAAATTTTTAACTGAGAAAACAATACATGTAGCTCAACTATGTACACAAGACTAAATGGGCACGCCAGCCCAGGGGCAAGAACGAGAAGGCAGGAGGGGACAGGAAAGCTGGACGAATTGAAATAGGGAACCTATGGTCAAGAAGGGGAGAGTGTTGACATGTCGCGGGGTTGGCAACCAATGTCACAAAACAATATGTATGTTGATTGTTTAATGAGAAACTAATTCACTCTGTAAACCTTTATCTAAAGCACAATAAAAAAAATTATTAACTGATAAAAAGTAGAAAGTCAAAAAAGTCAAAGAATCTGAGGGACTTTGGAAGTCAATATACACTAGTCTCCCCACTTTTTACACTCACTTTCTCTCTTACACACTCTACTCTGTTTCTTCGAGGGTCCATTTAAGTCATTCTTTATACCAGAAGGACCTTGATTGCTTGGAAAAGAAAACTACTAGAAAGTAGTACTTTTTGAAACCCATGGATTTTAATAATCAAGGATGATGAGTCTCTATTGACCGTACTCTGCATTTATAGATGAATTTCCGAAAACGTTAGGATGTTATTCTCATGAATTAGTTCTGGATTGTTATCATCAGAGACCATTAGTATTTTGCTAGGGCTTCTTTTGTATTGCCCTTGGTAATAGCATAGCTCCCCTTCCCAATTGATGTTTAGGAGTCTTGGGATCTCACATAGATTGCTTTTTCTTCACGTAAACATTTCTGGTGGTTAATCTCAAATTTGTTGAATAATATTATAGTGCTTTTTTGAGTTTTTTAATACATTTGTTTTTATGTGGTATTAATGCACCTTAAAAATGTCTCAGATAGTTTTATCTGTTTGTGTTAAGCCATTCATTGGCTATTTAATGAATGTCTGTTGCCTGTCAAGCATTATAGACTTGTTAGTGAACAAAACTGACAAAGTTGCCACCCTTATAAAACTCACCCTCTACTGCCGCGTCATCCAGTATGGTAGCCACCCAGAAAGCAGAGAAAATTGCATGAACAGTTGAAATGTAATTAGTCCAAATTGAGATGCATTGTAAGATAAGATACATATTAGATTTGGAAGACTTGGTATGAAGAAAAGAACATAAAGTATCTAATACTTTTTATATTGATTATATGTTAAAATAATATTATGTATTGGTTTGAGTAAAATATATTATTAAAATTAATTTCACCTTTTTTTTACTTTTTTTAATGTGACTACTAGAAAATTTAAAATTACATTTGTGGCTCACATTGTATTTATTGGACAGAGCTGCTCTAGAGGAAGAGATGAATAAGCAAGGGAACCTATAAATATATAATTGCAAATTGTATTCAGTGCTATGAAAGAGAAGCACAATATTCTGTAATTAAAATGGGGACCTTCTTAAGTTAAGGTAGTCAGGAAAGGCCTCTCTGAAGAAATGCCATTTAAACTGTATTCTGAGGGTTTGTAGGAGTTATCCAGGCAGAGTGGAGGGAAGGTTGTTTCTACCATCAGTACAGAGGCTTGGAGGTGAGAGAGCTAAAACAAGGCTGATGTGGCTGAACTGTGAAGAGCACAGGCTTTGGAGACACTTCAAAAAGTTGTGTTTTATTGCACATGTAATGCAAAGCCGTTGGGGTTTGCATAGGAAGTAATGTGATCCAATTTGTTTCCTCTGGCTGCTGTGAAACTGAGCCAGGTCTCTGGGCTGGGATTGTGATTATTAATTTATAGGATGAACCCAGTTGAGACGAAGGGACATGAAGTGATACGAGTTCTAGTTCTAGGCATCAGAAGTACTGGCGCTGGAACCAGGTTTCCTGGTTTCCCTCCCTACTCGGCTTGTTCCATTGTACTGCAATGAGAATATAGTTTTTAATCTTGTCGTTAATTCAAAAATGGAATATGTTTTCTGTTCCTCTTAGGTATAGTGAAGGAGATGCTGAGAAGGTAAAGCTATACCATTCCCTCCATGGAAATGACTGGAAAAAGATTGGTGAGATGGTGGCCCGGAGTAGCCTGTCTGTTGCCCTGAAGTACTCCCAGATCAGCAATCGTAAGTGGCCGTCTGTAGCTTCCACTTCGGGGAATAAATCAGCCCCTACAGGCCTGGTTCAGCCCGCAAGCTGATCCAGTGCCTAGAAATTATTTCAGGCTTGTCTTCTAGCAGAGTTAGCATTTTAAAAGACATTCTGTATACTGACTCATTTCATTTCCTCGTGTTTATTTGATGAAACCATGGAACCCTAATTCACAAGACTGATTTTAACCATATCTTGGGTAGAAGTTTAGTAACTTTCACCACAAATATAACTGCCCAGTGGAGCCATACCCAAGGAAGCTGGTCAGCAGGAGAGACTGGACAGAGGAGGTCGCTTCCCTGAGGTGTCAAGGGAGACTTTGGGAGACATGGAAGGAGGGAGGGATGCAGCTCAGTTGCCGGTTTAGGGAGCACATCTCCCAATATGAGGAGCCCTGGTGGCACAGTGGTTAAGCACTTGGCTGCTAACTGAAAGGTTGGCAGTTTGAACCTTCCAGCTGCCCTGTGGGAGAAAGATATGGCAGTCTGCTTCTGTAAAGATTTACAGCCATGGAAACCCTTTGGGGCAGTTCTGCTGTGTCCTACAGGGTCACCATGAGTCAGAATCAACTCGACAGCAGTGGGTTTGGGTTTGGTTTTCCCAAAACTAGTGTATCGATCTCCTACCTGTCTTTTTCTCTTCTTTATAAAATAGTTTCCTTGGTTACATTCTTTACAATAAAAAATCCCCAACTGCTTTAAAAAGACAGTCCTTAGTGGGTGTTACTGTTTAGTACAGGGGCTCACATGCTCCAGCAGCCAGGGTACTGCAAATGAACAGCACACTAAGCAACAGTGCATCTGAGTGGACGGTGCATGGTAGGCCCTGTGACGAGCTGAAGGCTGTATGTCTTGTGCCACTCAATTCCAGCTACTTGTGCCATGTGAAGACTCAGTGTGGCCAGTTCTTCCAGTTTCCAAGAAATAAAGCAAAATTCAAGATTTTTTCATTTTGTGAAATTACATTTCTTTCCTTTTTTTTTTTTTTTTTAAATCTCTTCATTTTTAAATGTTATTGGTAAGTTGGAACCAAATTATGATTCATACCCAAAGATATTTGCAGACTGCCAGTTTGAGACCACTTCCTTAGCGTGACTGTCAGTAGTCAAGAACGGTAAACCATAAATAAGTGCTTTTGGCACCCTACGTGGGTAATTTGTTTCAGAAGTTCTTTCGGTGTATTTATCATTAAGTACTATGTTGCTGTCCGTTGGTGGCCATTCATTTTACACTAGGAACTCTTTTGGGGGAAGACTCATGTACATAATATAAAAGTCATTTGATTATTTTTTTCTGTTATGTGTTTCACCGTTTCCTGGAGAAAACATTGCTCTCAGAAACTGGAAGAACTGTTTGTGAAGTTAAAAACAAAACAAAACATTGCTTTAAGAAAGGACTTGTTATTTAATAACTTCTGGCTTTTAATCTTGAAAAGAACCGATCACCACTTTAGTAATTTCATTTTAATTTGCATATGATTGTATTTGATAATTTTGTTTGTGTAATTAAGATGTCCACCCATTGTCTTCTGAAAAGTGCTAAGTTTATCATTTAGTTGTTAATATTGTATTGGAAAGTAAATAGATTAGCAACTCTGAGACTGTCCTTTTATTCTATAGAAGTAAATCATGGTACTTGGAGTAAGACGGAAACCCAGAAACTAGTCAAGGCCGTTGAACAAGTGATTCTAAAGAAGATGTCTCTCCAGGAGTTAAAGGAGGTAGATTCTAGGCTCCAGGAAGATCCTGAAGGCCGCCTGTCAATCGTTCGGGAAAAGCTCTACAAGGGCATATCTTGGGTAGAAGTAGAAGCTAAAGTGGAAACAAGAAATTGGATGCAGTGTAAAAGTAAGTGGTAAGTTTTAAGGTTTTCTTAATATAAATTTCAACAAGATGATATTCTCTCTTTCTTGACAATTTCTACAGAGTGAGTAGAGAGGTAAGGTTACTAAGACTATCTGTGTAGCTATTATGTGAAAAACCTTACATGTCAAGAATTGTGTAGCCCACTCTCCAGCCACTTCAGTGTCTGGTTTTAATTAGCACTTAACTAGCCCTTGGGATTCATTGAAGATTGTGTGGATTCCTCATAAAGATCTCGAGCCTTTCAATACTGAATGTTGACTTCTGGTTTCTTAACTCTGTCTCTTTCTAAGCCTTTAGTAAAACTAGGCAGTTACCTGTTTGCAGCACCAAAAAAAAAAAAAAAACCCAGTATGAAACTAACGTTCAGGAGAGAAACCACAAGCATGGTAATCAGTAATAACTCTGCCTTGCTTATTTTGCTTTGTAATTTGTCAGTTCTTCTGTCTTCATCTAAAGTAAGACAGTCATGCTCTTCATTTTAGAACTCCTTTAGCTAAACCAGTCACATGGAGATATTTTCAGTCGATTTTGCTGTGTGTTCTTTGCCTGATGCAGCTTTTCTAAGCTCTGGAGGATGGCTGAGCTGGCTGTTCAGCAGCAGCATGAATTCTTGAAGTAGTGGCTCTACACATGCACAACTCATACCTCATGCATACAAGGAGCTCCGTGATCCTTGATTATCAAATATAAATGAAATCCAAAGTAGGCATAGTTTATTTTTTAAAGCAGACTCTTAGAATGTGCTGTTTATGTGCATTATAATTCTTCTGTAGGGTATTTGTTTATTTTAATAGAAGACACCACTCAGGAAAATAAACTACAGAGAGCAGATAATGTTTTGTTCTGTTTTGTTTTTAAAATACTGCAGGGAAGAACTAGAGCCCTTTCTGCACCTATAGTATGGGGGCACAGGGATTATAAGCCTCAGTTGGAGGATGATGTATCATTGTTAAAAAAAAAAAAAAAAGATATTGGGCTTTTATGCATCAAAGGACTTTATCAACAAAGTAAAGAGACAACCTACAGAATGGTAGAAAATATTTAGAAACCATATATTTGATAAGGGTTTACTATCCAGAATACGTAGAGAACTCCTATAACTCACTGTTGCAGCGGCAACGGTTGTCAGGACGGCGGAGACAGTAACCAAACACAACTCTTACAGAGAAGTGGGGCCAGGAGGGTCACTCTGAAGAGTCAACCCCAGCTTCAGTCCCAGGAGTTTATTTATAGTCAGTACAGCAAGCAGTGAAGCAAATATCAGAACAATGGGCTTTGGGTGCGGGCAAGGGAGAAGGAATTCAGGTAAACAAGCCAATCAGTAAAGGGACAATAGGTTTGGGAAAACAAGTCGTGACAAGTCTCAACATGTTGGGGACACGTCTCAACATGCTGTGCAGCATAGAGGCCTGTGGGGGCTGCAGTTGTCAATAGTGCAGCCATGTTTAAATGGCATATATCCCCACAACTCATCAACAAAAATAATCAAAAAATGGGCAAAGGACTTGAATAGACATTTCACCAAAGAAGATATACAGATGGCCAACAAACACGTGAAAAGATATTCAGTATCATTGGTTATTAGAGAAATACAAATCAAAGCCACAGTGAGATACTTCAACTCCACAACTAGTTTTTGTCCACCAATTTCACCTCCACTAGGATGGCTGTTATCAGAAAAATGGAAAATAACAAATGTTGGCGAGGATGTGGAAAAATTGGAACCTTTCATCCATTGCTGGTAGGATTGTAAAATGGTGCAGTTGCTGTGGAAAAGTTTGGCAGTCCTCAAAAAGTTAAACATAGAATTACCATATGACCCAGCAATTCCACTTCTAGGTATATAACCCAAATAATTGAAAGCAGTGATTCAAACAGATACTTGTACACCAATGTTCATTGCAGCATTATTCACAATAGCTAAAAAGTGGAAACAACCCAAGTGTCCATCAGCAGATGAATGGATAAACAAAATGTGATATACTCCTATAAAAAAAAAAACAACTAATTACCATCAAGTCTATTCTGACTCATAGCGACCCTATAGGACAAAATAGAACTGCCCCATACAGTTTCCAAAGAGTGACTGGGTAGATTCGATCTGCTAACCTTTTGGTTAGCAGCCAGGCTCCTAACCACTGAGCCACTAGGGCTCTGCAATGGAATATTATTTAGTCTTAAGGAAAAGTGAAATACTGATGCATGCTACCACGTGGATGAACCTTGAAAACATCATGCTGAGTGAACAGACGTCAGACACAAAAGGACAAATATTGTATGATCCCACTTATAGGAAATACCTAGAATAGGCAAATTCATAGAGACCAAAGTTTAGTAGTTGTTACCAGGGACAGGTGGAAGGTCCCTGGGTGGTATAAATTGTTTGTGCTGAAGTACTAACCTAAAGATTGGCAGCCTGAACTCACCCAGTGGCACTATGGAAGAAAAGGCAATCTGCTTCTGTAAAGATTACAGCTAAGAAAACCCTGTGGAGCAGTTTTACTCTGTCATACGTGGGGTCACTATGAGTTGGAATCGACTCACCGACAAAGAGTTTGGTTGTTTTTTGGTTTAGGGGCAGGTGAAAGGGAGAAATGGGGAGGTGTTGCTTAAGGGGTATTGAGTTACTGTTAAAGGTGATGAAAAAATTTAGAAACACAATGGTGATGATTACACAACATGATGAACATAATTCACTGAATTCTATACATGAAAATAGTCAAAATGGCAAATATTTTGTGACATATTCCGCCACAGTTAAAAAAAAACAAGAAAATGTAATGTCACATCTTAAAATATGTAAGGTGGATAGCAAAATTCTTTGACCGTTAGCTCCATCTGGAATACAATATATATCCCAAGACAATAAGTCAGAATGGAATTAAGAAAATATTTAAGTAAAAGTTTCTATCAAAGCTATTTACAATAAAAATTTGAAAACAGTTTTAAAAAAGGACATAGGGAGAATTATTAAGGGTACTGCTGCTTCACAATTTGCACAAGTAAGAAAACATGCGAGATTTCTTTTTTAGTTTCAGAGGAAGAAATAAGAAATCTGAAGCCTCAGCATACATTTGCTCCATGTAACATTGAAATGACACTGATTGATACATTTCAAAATTGCAAACACAATAGGTATTAGTAAGAACAGTGTCTGTTATCTGTGTGTGTGTGTGTGTATGTGTATCATGTATCTTCGTTATTAAGAACACAATTGTAAGAGTTAATGATCTGCCAACCAAATTGTGGCAGATTTTGCTATTCGACAGAAGTAATATTTTAATATTTTTAATTGAGTTGCTGTTCTCATTGGGTATTTCAGTTCAACCCTTTTCCTTCAGCCATTAGCTTTGGGCAGTAGAGGAATCTTCAAATCATTTATCCCTTTACTAAATTTGTTTTATTTAGTGTTCCAACAGCCGGTAATGATAATAAGAGCAATGTCCATCTGTTTCAAAAACAACCAAAAATAAAGTGAGTTTCCATAGTGTCTTTAAGCACCTACTGATGGGCTTACTCTCCTCCCACCCTTAACTTTTTATTATGGAAATTTTCTAGCACACACATAAACATAGTCCCTCTTATGTCATTATCCAGCTTCAATAATCGTCAGTGTTCTATCATTATTACTTTATTTATCCCTCCCTTGCTTTTTTTTATAAAAAAAAAATGTGTTCTCAATGGTGGTAAATGTTAGCAGTGATGAGTTGCAAGAGTTAAAAATTGCTTCTGAATGAAGGTAATTTAAATGAGCAAGTGATAGATTTTAATGCAAACTTTACCCCTGAGAGTAAATTATATTTTTCTCTTTTCTAATCTAGGACTGAAGTTTTAACCAAAAGGATGACTAATGGTCAGCGCGTATTCCAGGGAGTCAACGCCCTGCAGGCTAAAATCAACCTTATTGAAAGGTACAGAAATAGTAATTGATGATATTTAACTGCTTTTCTCTCCAGCCAAAGTGCAGTTGTTGGTACAGCAGGCTCTGTATGGAGATTACAAAGTTCAAATCTCTGTTCCAGAACTTTGCACTTCTATGACCTTGGGTATGTTATCTCTCAAGCTTCAGTCTATTCATCTTAAATGATACTGATAATAGTAGTGCCTACCTGTATTGTTGCTGGGAAGATGAAATGAAATAGTGCGTGTAAAACAATCAGTGTGGTTATTTTAGACCTTGAAACTTCTTCTACAGATACGTTATTTCCATCTATTGGAAAATTGAGGTAAATAATTCAGGTAAAGCCTTGCTGCTCTCAAGTACGCGTTTGTTGGTGTCACTGTTGCTAAGTTTTTGTTTTTGTCTTTGCATTCCTGGCCCATGCAGAGTCTTCTATGAGGTGTTTGAAGTGCTACAAGGGAAAGGGAGATGTGGGCCTAATTTATGAAGGGTGCTCGTCTAGGAGACCTGGGCTGATGCTGGGCTTATGTTGAATGAATAATAACAAAGCAGAAGAAACTTTTGGATTCTGGTCACCCTCTCCCTGCTCTCTGTCATGAGCTCTCATTTAAGTTCATTGGTGTGCTTCCTGATTCTTCACACTGGTTTGGCTGACTCTGCCTCCACCTTTTTTTGCCCCTGCTAGGGAGACAGCATAGAGCAGCAGATCCGAGGAGGGCATCTCAAGTCAGGCAGGCCTGGGTTCTGTTATTGGTACCCAGTATTAGTCATGTAACCTTGAGCCAGCTACTCTCTCAGCTCCAGTTTCCTTGTCTGTACAGTAAGGATAATCCCTCCAACCTCATAAAGTGGTTTTGAGGATTACTGTAAATGAGTTAGTGGATATAAAGGACTTAATAGTGTTAGGCACATAGTAAGTGCTAAGTACAAATGTACTATTACTGTGTCTACAGTGAGTGGTGAAGTTGTGTTTGTGAGTAGGAGAAAGCAGAATGGTTTGCTAGGAGTGGCAGAGGACTCAGGAGGAGAGAGCTGGCTTTTCAGTCTACCTTGGGCTAGGGTGCCGACCTCACGGCCCGTGGAATGAAGGGGCTGGAATGGGGGCTGAAAGTGCTGGTCCCTTCCAGCTCTTAATGTTCTGTGAGTCCATGAAAATGTCCATTGTGTTGATTTTTTTTCTTGAAAACTTAATTTTTAATTTTTCTTGTAGGTTGTATAAAATAAATGTGGAAGATTCTAATGAAATAGATTGGGAAGATCTTGCCAGTGCCATAGGGTAAGACCATTTGTTTAATATTAAGCTAATTATAAGAGATGACTTAATACACCAACAACAAAAATAAAATATTTTTTAAAAGAGAAGTAACTTACTATCAGATTTTGAAGAGTGAGGCTGAAATTCATACTGTATATGGAATTTTGTATCAGTGGTGGCTAAAATTCATCATATTTGCTAGGAAACCAATACAATGTAATACAGTAAGTTTCAAAGCAAACTGTACCTAAAGACTCTGAACTGCTAGATAGACAAGGTTTTCATGGCACTAAATATGTCATTAATTAGCTATGTTTTCAATTTTTCTTCAGATTTTTCTTTGGGTGTCCTATGGATCATCACACTTAAAATGTTCTGTGATCACAAATTTTAGGTAGAGCAAAATTCCTGTGGCCCATCCACCTATCCCATCTATTTGAATTCTCCAGTTGAAAAAAACTGTGACAAGGAAGTATTGCCATACAATCAAACTGGTGTTGGCAGGAGATGGGGGTGAGAGGAGTTTGTAGATACTCTGCTTTAGTAGTAAAGGAACGAATGAATTATTGTAGCACATACACTTCATCCGGTCTAATTATTGGAAAATTAAAGGCCCAGAATTAACCTCCATCCACCAAATATGAGCACCTGTATGCCAGGCATTTTTCTAGGCTCTAGAGATATGGCAGGGGGCACTGGTGGTTCAGTGATAGAATTCTTGCCTTCCACGCAGGAGACTCAGGTTTCATTCCTGGTCAGTGTCCCTCATGCGCAGCCACCACCCATCTGTCATTAGAGGCTTGCGTGTTGCTATGATGTTGAACAGGTTTCAGTGGAGCTTCCAGATTAAGATGGAGTAGGAAAAAAGGCCTGGTGTTCTACTTCCAAACATCAGCCAATGAAAACCCTATGGATCACAATAGTCCCATCCTCAACCAATCATTGGGATGGTGCAGGACTGGACAGAGTGTTGTTTTGTTGTGCATGGTGTTGCCGTGACTCGGGCTGACTGCACAGCAGCTAACAACAACAGCAGAGATATGGCAGTGAACAAAAGATAAATCCACTGCCCTGTGGGGCTTCCATTCCATAGATACAGATACCATAGGATTAACCTAAAAACCTCCAACAAACTACATCAACAATAATGATGCCAAACTTACAATTATTTCATTCATTCCCTCAACAAATATTTATTGACCACCTTTGATATGCCAGGTACAAAAGATAGTGGTGAATAAGGACCCTAGTAAGTCTCATTAGTTATACTGAGAAGAGATTTTAAACAAATAAGCCCATTTCAGATGGTCATGAGTACAAAAAAGAAAATAAAAATACAGTGGAAGAGATTGGGGCAGTCAGATAGGGTGGTTAGGGAAGGTCTCTTTAAGTGGCATGATGTCCTTCTCCAGGGACTGGTCGCTCCTGATAACATGTCCAAAGTATGTGAGACGAAGTCTCGCCATCCTTGCTTCTGGTGAGCGTTCTGGCTGTACTTCTTCCAAGTCAGTTGTACTCGTTCTTCTGGCAGTCCATGGTATGTTCAGTATTCTTCACCAACACCATAATTGAAAGACATCAATTCTTCGGTCTTCCTTATTCATTCTCCAGCTTTCGTATCCATATGAAGCAATTAAAAACACCATGGCTTGGGTCAGGTGCACCTGTTCCTCAAAGTGACATCTTTGCTTTTCGACAGTTTTCTTTTTTTTAACAGTTTTCTTGGAAACTTTTTGTAAGGAAAATTTTAGACATATGCTAAGTAAATGAACCCCCATGCACCCCTCAGTCCACTGCAGTAACTGTCAACATTTAGGCGTGCTCACCTAACCTCTGCATCCATCCACTTACCACCCCACACTTGTTTATTGTTTTGTTTTTTTTATAGTTGGTAGGTAAATTTTATGTACTTTACAGCCTCAGTATATTTCAAAATTACAAATGAACACTCCCTCTGATTGAGTAATTCTATTTCTGGAAACATACTACAGTATAAATTCACACATGCATGAATGACTTGTATATGAGAGTATTTACTACAGCAGTGTCTTTGGTAGAACAACCTACGTGTCCATTGATAGGCGACAGCACGTTCTACCCATATGATGAAATACTTCAAGGCTGCAAAAAGGAATGAGAAAGCTCATCAAGCTAAGATGCGCAGAGTTCCAAGGTGTATTGTTAGATGGGAAAACAAGGTGTAAAACAGTGTGGGTGGTATTCCGGCATAGTATAAACAAGAAGAGGGAAATATTAATATTCTGTGTGTATGTCTCTGAAACCTCCACTCTGCTGCGGATGAAGTAAATTGGATCAACCTTCCCCCCACCCTGCTCCCCACTGTAGACACCTAGAAAAGATGAGTAAAATGAGTGCAAAGTCTCTTAAAATCTTCAAAGAGCTAACAAGTGGTGAAAATAATACAGAGAACTCCTATATACCCTTCACAGCCATAACCACCAGTTCTGAACATTTTGCCACATTTGCTTTATCATTCTCTCTTCCTCTCTCCCTCCCTCCAAGGGAATATGAGTTTTTCCGTTAGCTATTTGAGAGTTTAGTTGGCAACAACATGTCCTGAACAAGGATGTTATTGTACATAGCCACAGCACAAATATCATATTCAGGAATTTAACATCGATAAAATACTGTTACCTAAAACACAGTCCACATTCAAATTTCACCAAGTGTCTCAATTATGTCCTTTATAGCAGTTTTCTTCTGTTCCAAGATCCCGTCCAAGATCACACATTGCATTTAATTGTCATCTCTCCTTACTGTCTTTTAATCTGTAAAGTTCTTTTGCCTTTGTCTTTGAGATCACTGAAATTTGAGAAGAATATGAGCTAGTTTTGTAGAATGTCCCCCCTCCACTGGAGTTTATCAGGTGTTTCTAATTATAAGATTTAGGTTATGTGTTTCAGGCAGGGATACAACACGGGCAGTGTTATGCCTTTATCACTGCATCACATAATGAGTGCTAGCTTTAGGAATATACTATCTCAAACAGTATTTGACATGTGGTGCTAGCTTTGATCATTTGGCTAAGATGGTACCTGCCACATTTCCCACTGTATAAAAGTAGCCCCCCTTTTGCCTTAGTGATTAAGATATGGCTGTGGGGAGATACTTTGAGACTGTGTAAATAGACCCTGTTCCTCTTCAAGCTTTCGCTTCACTCAGTAGTTTCGGTGTAGCCCCATTTGCATTTCTTACTGAGTGAAATTGAACATCACTTCCGTATGTTGATAAGCTATTTCTGTTTGTCTTTGCTGTGAGCCTTCATTGCATATAGTTCTCACATTTTGGATCACTTCCTGCTATTGTAGAATGAGTCCACCACACTCAATGTCTGAATTTATTGCTTGCTAAGCAAGGAAGAGCTATATTTGCAAAGCACAGTCTCTCTAAACAAAGCAGATTGTTGAGAAATGTGGCTCAGCGACTGGTGGACTTCCAGAAAGGAGAGTGTTGAGGGATTGTTTGGCCTTTGGTTGTGGAAGTGTTTACACTGGAGCAAGGCTGCGGCCTCTCGGCTGACCATCCCTCAAAAGCGTGGTCACTGATGTGCAGTTGTTGATCCATTAGAAAGGCTTTAAACCTGTTCTGGTGGTTAGTTATTAACAACTTGGGATTATGGCCAAAGGACAAACAGTCTTTTTCTTTCTTGAACTTGGAGAATTGGAGTATTTTAGTGACTTCTCACAAACCCTGCCAGGAGTCACAGACACATGCCAGTGGTTCCAAACCCTTTTTTTTACTAGCTAACCTGAGAGGTGGGACCCACACTCTTCAGTACCGTGGGTCCCTAAGAGATGAGTGTGTCAGGTGCTTTGAAAGAGGTAACTCTAATATACACCCCTACCAATTCCCATCTTGAGAAGTGCTCATATCAACAAAGTCTTCCCTTTACAATATAAAACCATTTTTTAAAAATTGGGCCTTTCCACTAAACTTGTGTATCTTGTGACATTGCTTCAGAACATGTGTTTTTGGTTTTTATTAAAATGGTTTTTAATTTTAATTAAAATTATATATTAAAATATTGATTATTTTACTTAAGATTTATATAAACTCAAAGCTGTTGTATTAAAATAGAGATTATAGCATCTAGTCAAATACTGTTTGAGATAGTATATTCCTAAAGTTTTGGTAATGGATTGAAACAAGGCATATTAATGATAATAAGGTCAGTTTCTTCAGATTTTTTTTTCCTGTTTTGAAATTATGCTTCAAGTGAAAGTTTACAGTTCATGTTAGTTTCTTATACAAAAATTTATACACACATTGTTATGTGACCCTAGTTGCTGTCCCTATACTGTGACAGCACACTCCTCCTTTCCACAGTTTCTTCAGATTTTTTAAAGCCTGCTTTGTGTATTACTTAGGCAGGATTTAAAGAAAGCATCTCCACCAAATAAGATATAACACCTAACTAGTTTTAAATGTCCACATCATTTTCGTTCTTTCTCAAAGCCGGGCTTGTGTCTGCAGAACACACATTGGGTGCACAGCATTATGGGGAGAAGACAGGCACAGGGATGCCCTAGAGCTCAAGCTTTGGAGTCACACAGACCTGGCATTGAGTCCTGGTGCTCTACTTACTAGCTAGCCATCCCTGGGCAGGTTATTACCTATCTTCTCTCTGAACCTTGGTCTCTTCAACTACAAAAAAGCTTAATAGGTTTTGGGGAACATCTAACTCAGTTGGCATAATACAGTTTATAAAGACAATGTTCTGCATTCTACCTTGGTGAGTAGCGTCTGGGGTCTTAAAAGCCTGTGAGCAGCCATCTAAGATACTCCACTGGTCTCACCCCTTTGGGAGCAAGGGAGAATG
>NW_004443974.1:16650548-16690481 GCF_000243295.1 Trichechus manatus latirostris | reverse complement strand
TCCAAAGGACTAATGGACCACAGCTACCACGGCCTCCACCAGACTGAGTCCAGTACAGCTAGATGGTGCCCAGCTACCACCACTGACAGCTCTGCCAGGGATCACAACAGAGGGTCCTGGACAGAGCTGGAGAAGGATGTAGAACAAAATTCTAACTCACAAAAAAAAAAAAAAAACCAGATTTACTGGCCTGACAGACGGGAGAAACCCCAAGGGTACGGCCCCCAGGCACCCTTTTAGCTCAGTGGTGAAATTATTTCAGAGGTTCATTGTTCAGCCGGGGATTGGACAGCCCCATAAATCAAAAACGGGACTAATGAGGCACAGCAGTCCAGGAACAAGGACTAGAAGGCAGGAGGGGACAAGAAAGCTGGTGATAGGGAACCCAAGGTTGAGAAGGGACAGTATTGACATGTTGTGGGGTTGTTAACCACTGTCATAGGGCAATATGTATACTAACTGTTTAATGAGAAACTATTTGTTCTGCAAACCTTCATCTAAGGTACAAAGGAAAAAAAGAATTATCTATGTGAGATCAAATTGATAACAGCAACTCAAAAGGTTTGATGGGAAACCTAGGGGCAGTGAGTTGTAGATAATGGTGATGGAATAATTTGGAAAAGGATAGTGAGAATAGCAGCACAAGTAGAAGAATGTAATTGACGTCACTGAATTGTGCATGTAGAAACTTTTGAAATGGTTAACTGTGGCTATGTATATTGTCACCAAAAAAAAAGAAGCCCTCCAAGGTCAAGAAGGGAGAGTTGTTGACATGTCGTGGGGTTGTTTACCAATGTCATAAAACAATATGTATACTGACTGTTTAATGAGAAACTAATTTGTTCTGTAAACCTTCATCTAAAGTACAATACAAAAAAAATAAAAGATTTCACAACATCAAAAAACAAAAGGGTTAATAGGGCTGTGGTAAGGACTACTGGAGATAATACATGGAACATTCTCAGCCTGGTGCCTGGCACTTAGTACATATTCAGTTAGTGGTTGATACGTTGAAGAGGTCAGAAGGACCTGGGCATCTTTTATCTCTACATTGTTGTTCAGTGTCGTCAAGTTGAT
Organism: Trichechus manatus latirostris; assembly: GCF_000243295.1. Lineage (NCBI taxonomy): Eukaryota > Metazoa > Chordata > Mammalia > Sirenia > Trichechidae > Trichechus > Trichechus manatus. Next base: position 16,689,404 of record NW_004443974.1, on the reverse strand, counting down.
TTCGACTCATATTGGCCCATGTGACAGAGTGGAACCTGCCCCACAGGGTTTTCTTGGGTGTAATCTTTATGGAAGTAGATCATCAGGTCTTTCTCCTGCAGAACAGCTGAGTGGATTGAACCCCCAACCTTTCAGTTAGCAGCCGAACCCTTAACAGTTTGCACACTAGAGCTCCTCTCTCTACACGCTTAACAGATGCGAGTATTTACAGAAACCATTTTAACAACTAGATTAGTCAGTTACTGAAAAAAGATGCCACACTTGAATTGTTTAAGGAAAAAAGCGTCCAGGAAGTTTAGTAATTTTCACTTTTAAAACAACAAGGTTTGGTTATTTCTGTCCTTATGGTTATAAACTGAAAACGTATTCAACTCACCAAAACATGATAAGCGTCTGCTTTTCTCTTTCTTAGCTTTGCAAAATAAAAAGTGGGGAGCATCTGCCTTTAAATTGTGCCACATGCGTATTTATCCTGAATGTGTGGTAAGAGTGTAGGGTCTGGAGTCGCAGTACCCAGGTCAAGTGCCCCTTATCAGCTGTGTGTTGTTGTTTGTTGGGTGCCGGTGAGTCAATTGCGACTCATAGTAACCCCACGTGACAGAGTAGGACTGCCCCACAGGGTTTTCTTGGTTTTAATCTTTATGGGAGCAGATCGCCAGTTCTTTCTCCCACAGAGCCACTGGGTGGGTTCCAGCCTTTCAGTTAGCAGCCCAAGGCTTAACCATTGTGCCACCAGGGCACCTTTATTAGCTCTCTGGCCTCGGGCAACTTCTTTTTGTCTCCACTTCCTCATCTCCAAAATGAGGGATAGTAGTAGTAGCTGCTTCATGGAGTTGTCATGAGGATTATTAAAGTGCTTACTGCAGGGCCAAGGCCATGGTAACATCATGTTAGCTAGTATTAGATTTTGTCCTCCTAACAAATAATTTCAATTAATTTAAACAAAATCCATCTTATTGTATTACTGATTTTCCCTCTTTTTTTTTTTAACTAAATGAACAGTAGCTTTCCATATACATCTTATTTTTATCACAGTTATGGACATAATTATTTCATATTTGGATAAGAAAGCTGCTTATGTGTATAGAGCTCATCTTATAAGTGTACTTAGCACACTTTATTGAAATGATAAATTTGTAAATTGACTTTTTTTTTTTGTTTGTTTCTAAAGTGATGTTCCTCCATCTTTTGTTCAAAGTAAATTTTATAAGCTAAAAGCTACCTGTGTTCCCTTTTGGCAGAAAAAGACTTTTCCAGGTCAGTATTCTTAATATTTGAATAGTTATGTAACCTCTCGGGGCCTCAGTTTTGTCCATCATAAAATGGTGAAAACTGTAAAATTATAATCCCTACTTGATGAGATTTTCAAAAGTATTAGATAACATGCAAATAATACACGTTCAGCACAGTGCTACTACTACTACCACCGTCACCCTGTCCCCTACCCCCAGTCTAGAAAGAATGTAAGATGCCTAATTCCTTCTTGGTAGTCATTTGTGGGTGGTTTAGATATATATTTCCCATACTCGGATCATCAAAGTTATGTGGAGAACTTACTAAAAATACAGGTTCCTGGGCCTCATCCTAGACCTATAGAATCCTAAGCTCCAGGGATGGGGTCCCATGTCTAGATGTCCTTTATCTAGCTTACAGGTGAGTCTCACGTGATCTGCCTGGCAGCAGTGCTTAGGTACTGCTGGTTTGGATGACCTTGTATCCTGAGATGTGTGATGAAATAATTCTTGGCATTCTGCAGACATCACTACCTGGGTTTGAATCCTGGCTCCACCACTTACTAACTCTGACCTTGGGCAACTTTCTTAATGTCTTTAAGCCTCGGTTTCCTCATTTGAAAAATAGTGCCTACCTATTAAGATGTTTATCAGGATTAACTGAGTGCATATAAGTAAACCACTTAGAAGAACCTTGCACATAGTAATTACAATAGCAGTGTATTACTATTATTTATACCCTATATCCTTTGGCCTTGGTTAAGAGTCTTTGTACAGAAAAATAATTTCAAAATTAAATTTCTTTTCTTTAGAGATTATAGACTACCTTTATGAGACTAGTCTACCTTTGCTTAAAGAAAAGTTAGAAAAGAAGATAGAGAAAGGCACGGAAATCCAGACTCCTGCAGCACCAAAGCAAGTCTTCCTATTTCGAGATATCTTTTACAGTGAAGATGATAGTGATGGAGAAGACATAAATGAAAAAAGTTAAGCAGAGGTTACTGTTTTCTTGTCCTTTTTGTCTATTTGTTTGTGTTTATGTACATGTATTAATAGAGCTCTTTTCAGCATGTTTATTAAAGAATGCACAATGGCCCCAGGAAGGATATGAAAATAATTTATATTATGGAACTTTAAAAATTTATTAATGCATTCATATTAAAGTTTGTATCAGTGTGTAAAGAAAGAAGAGCATATGAGATGATTCAATATTTCTGTACTATTTTTTTTGAAAATACAAGTAACAGTTTTATAAAACAAAATTATCCCATGTTTCTCCAGTTGTAGCAGAAGGTAGAGTCACATCTTACAAACTTTGAACATTTCATTATGTGGATTCAAGTATATGTGCTCAGCAAAAATGAGAACGTTCGAAATGTTTATAATACATGCCATTTTGCTGTGTTTTCTCAGTTGTTTCTATGTATGTGCTCGGGGTATATAAGCATTAGATGCAAGCTGTGAATCTTCTGTATCCTCAGACTAGTCTCCGTTCCCATTTACCTATCGTAGTGTGTGCATCTCATCTTCCTATGATTCCAGTGTTTAAAGATACGTACTTTTTATACAAGATGCCCTGTCAAAGCAAGTCACCAAATTCATTTGATTTTGAACTGAAAAAGAAAAGAAAAAGCCAGCAGTCTGTTGTATTGTTTGTAGAGAAACTTGTTTCTTGTTTTATCATTCTCCTTTAAAAACTTTCAGTAGCTCTGTCAGACTTACGGAAATCGGTGTGTCAGTCTCACAGCCAGCTCACGCCTGACAGACTGGCAGCAATATTTTAACATTGGCTGGCGTGTCGGTCCGGGAGGTGGGGTGGAGCTACTCTAGATATTGCAGAGGAGGATTTAATCTAGGTTTTTGGATTACAAAATAGGATAGGATGAAGGAGGAAAAGGGGGTAGGTTGAATTGCCCAGAGATCAGGAGCTGTGGGGAAGCTGCTGCAGCCCCCTGTGAGGCTTGCACTGATCTGCCTCATGGGAGTCCCTGGGTAGCATAGACAGTGAAACACTTGACTCTTAGTTGAAAGGTTGGCGGTTTGAACCCACCCAGAGGAGCCTTGGGAGGCAGTCCTTGTGATCTGCTTCCAAAAGTTCACAGCCTTAAAAATCCTGTGGAGCAGTTCTACTCTGCACACACGGAGTCATCATGGGTCGGAATTGACTCAACGGCAACTAACAGCAATCAGCTCCACACTGCCTCCGGCTGAGCCCCACACTCTGGGTTGTCTGCTGGGTTGTCTGCTACTGTTGCTTCGACCATTGCCACCACTAGCTTTGCAGGGCCCTGTGCTCCTCTGTCCCTTCACTGCCACATGGCCACCTCAGGAACCTGTCATATCCGTGGAACACAGTGGCTCCTGCCTCCCTTCTGCCTTCTAGTCTGTCGTGAGTGCCTCCCACAGGCAGCCCCTTAGCAGATCCCTGCTGGCAGGAGAATCTGGGAAATAAAGTTTTCAGTCATCTCTCCCTGTCTCTGTAAAGGAGAGCATAGAAAGGAAACCATGGGTTAACTATGCCCAGTACGTGACACCACTGTCTGTGCTAAGATGCAACTTCATTGTCTCCTGAGTGCTCTCTCTGGTGTCATTTATATAACAGTTTAGGATGTTACCTTAATTAATCTACAAAGCTAGGTATTTTTCCAAACCTGCCATTGTTGGAGAGGGAGGAATACAGAGAAACAACAAGTTTAGGAGTCCTTGTTCATCCCTGTATCCCCAGCATCTATCATAGTGCTCTGCAAATAATAGACATTCAATAAACATTCACTAAATAAATGAACATATTTTTTTTCCAGCAAGCAGCATCTCCCCTTAGTCACCTCCTTCTGCGTCTCAAATATACCAAGCTCCATGCTGATGGGAATATAAATTATATATTTCTTTTGGAGGACAATCCAGTAAGATACATCAAAAAGCCTTGTGAATGTACATATTCTGTGATCCAGCAATTTCACTTCTAGGCATTTATCCTAAGGGGATGTCTTAGTTATCTAGTGCTGCTAGAACAGAAATACCACAGATGGCTGGTTTTAGCAAACAGAAATTTATTTTCTCACAGTTTAGGAGGCTAGAAGTCCAAATTCAGAGCACCAGCTCTAGGGGAAGGCTTTCTCTTTCGGCTCTGGGGGAAGGTCCTTGTCTCTTGTCAGCCTCTATTCCGTGTGATCTTCCTGTAGCTTGGCATCTATCTTCCCCCATCTCTGCTTGCTTAATCTACTCCTTTTATATCTCAAAAGAGATTGACTCATGATACATCCTACACTAATACTGTCTCATTAACATAACAAAGAAACCCATTCCCAAATGGGAGTATAACTTTAGGGGTTAGGATTTACGACATATATTTTTGGGGGACACAAGTCAATCCATAGCAGGGGATAATAGAACTAGTATATAAAAATGGCACATTTATAATAGAGAAAAAATAGAAAAATATACGTGTTCCTTAATAGAAAATTTGTTAAATTATGGTATACTACTAGAATGGAAGATTATGTAGTAATTTAAAATGATAATGGTAGATTTGATTGACATAAAAGGAGGTTAACAATATTATCAACAAAATATTTCAGAAGAGTATATTGTCTCAATTTTGTAAAGTAAAAAGTAAAGGAAATTGAATGTATATATAGATGTAGTAAAATGTATGGGAGGAAATAAACCCAAAATGTCGACAGTGGTTCTCTCTGGGCAATGGAGTTGTGAGTTTATAGGTTAGGACTCTGAATTGCAGTTGCCAGAAAATCAGACTCAAATAGACTTAGGGGGTTATCTGGGTTCTCAAAACTGAAAGTCCAAAGGTAGCACTAGTTTTAATTAAGGATTGAGCCATCTACTCAGTGTCACCAAAGACCTGGTTTCTTGGTTATTCTTTGCTATCCCTTCTGCAGAGCCCGCTTACCTTCAGTCCACACAAGGTAACTCTTTGCCGCCACTGCCCGCCCCCCCCCCAGGGCACACCCTCATATAGCCACATGTTTTTAGTAGTTCTGTTCCCTGTAGGGGAAAAAAGAGGGTCTTTTCTGATAGCTCCTGCTTAATCCTAGGTTTTGCTCTTAGTGCCCACATTAGATCTGATACCCAACTCTGAATCATCCCTGTAGCCAAGGGGATAGGATTGGGTTCAACCAATCTGGGCTCATCTCTGGAGCTGGGATTTGGCTCCCCATCCCTTGAATGGCTGAGAGGGTAAATACCCAGTGGAAAGTCCAGGTACCATTAGCAGAAGAAGTGATGAATGGACTCTTGGGAAGCAACCAGCAAATGTGCATTACAGTGGGTAATTATTTGTGCTATAAATTTTATCCAATAAACTTGTATACTTTGTAAAAGTTTTGTTTTTGTAACTTTTTCTCACCTAATCTCCCATGTCCTTCCTTTAAAAAAAAACCAGAAGCATGCAATGTAAATCTTACCTTTGCCAAACACCTTTTTTACATATAAAAAAATCCATAAATTTGGAAGAAGGGCAGGGTAGAGTGTAAACATCAAATGCATCCAGGAAAAGATTAGGTTGTAAGGGGAAGTTGTGAATTTTGTTGGGATGTGTAGACTTTAAGGTACTGATGGGGCACATTTGAGGAGAGCCCCAGTCTATGGTGTGAAAAGAATGGACAAAAGATAAGAGCTATGCTGGAGATACAGAGGTCTACGAAGGTGATAGTTGAAGCCATGAAATAGATGGCATACTCAATTTAGACAGAGAAAATGGCAAAGGAAGAAACCTCAAGTAACATCTGTACTTGATGGGAAGTGGAGAGGAAGAGTAGACTCAGTAATATCCATTGCTGGTGGGAATGCAAATTGATATAACTGTTGTAGAAAACTAGCAGTTCCTCAAAAAAAATTAAAAATAGAACTACCATATGACCCAGTAATTCTACTCCTAGGTATATATCCAAAAGACTTGAAAGACCCAAACAGAGATGTGTACACCAGTGTTCACTGCAACACTATTCACAATAGCCAAAAGGTGGAAACAATGTAAATGCCCATCAGCAGATGAATGGATAAACACAATGTGGTACATACAATGGAATACTACTCAGCCAATAGGAAAAATGAAGTCTTGATACATGCTACAATATGGATGGAGCTTGAAGACATTATGCTGAGTGAGATAAGTCAATCACAAAAGGACAAATATTATATGACCTCACTTACATAAAAAGACAAGAAAGGGCAAATATACAGAGAACAAAGTTTATTAGTGGTTATCAGGGGCAAGAGAGAGGGGTTAGAGGGGGGGTTAGTGATGATGGAAAAATTGCATTGATTAAGGGTAGGGTTGCACAGCTGATTATTGTAATTGCTGTCAACAGTTGTACACCTGTAAAAAGTTGAACTGGCAAAAGTGTGATAGATGTATTTACAACAAAGACCGAAAAAGAAAAGGAGTAGCTGCTGAGATTGCTTGCTTATGTACAACCAAACACGTCATGGGATTTTGTTCCTTGGTTTGGAGGTTTAGGGTCATGGTCTCATGGGACATCCCAATTAATTGACCTAATAATGTGTTTAGTGCTTCTGCTCTACCTCCAAGTTTGTTGCATGGTGCCTGGGGTCTTAAAAGCTTGCAAGCAGCCATCCAAGGTACAACAATTGGTCTCTGTTTACCTGGAGCAACAGAGGAAGGAGAATCACGAATAGGAGGAAGAAATGGAATGTGTGACTAATTGCCTCCATGTCTTAGGCTGGGTTCTCTAGAGAAGCAAAACCGGTAAATTGTATAATGTATATATATAGAGAGAGATTTATATCAAGGAAATGGGTCACGCAGTTGTAGACGCTGTAACATCCCAAGTCTGTGGGTCAGAAAAGAGGCTTCTGATTCATGTAGCCACAGGGGCTGGAGAACCCAAGATCAGCAGGCCGGAGAGCAGTGTTGTTGCTCACAGGCTGTGAAGATCGAAGAATCCCAAGATTAGCAGGCAAGACTGCAGGTAAGCTGCTAGCTCAAGTCTCAAGAACTGAAGGTCAGATGAACAGGAGCCAGCTGCAGGATCCAGAAGGAGCAAAAGCCCCTGAGCCCTGCCTGAATGTCCGCTCACATTCGATGCAGGCCACACGCCCAAGGAAACTCCCCTTCATCTGTTTGGCTACTCACAGCAGATCCCATCATGGGGGTGATCACATATCAAATCTCAATAGGGAAGTGATCACAACATATGACTGCCAAAACACTGAGAATCATGGCCCAGCAAAGTTGACATACAGTCTTAACCATCACACTCCATGAACAACTGCCTTCTTTGCCATGAGAGAAGAACTGGATGGTGCCCGGCTACCATTACTGGACATTTTGATCAAAGATTCTATAATAGAATCCTGATCAAAAAGGGGAAAACGCAGAACAGAATTTAAAATTTTCATGGACTCAAGACTTCTGGAGCCATGGAGGGTGGATGAACCCCTGAAACTGTTGCCCTGAGATAATCTTTAAACCTCAAACCAAAAATATCCCCTGAAGTCTTCTTAAAACCAAACAATAGTTAAGCTTAACTAGTAAAAAAGGTCTGCCTTGAGCATTATGCTCTGTTAAGGACTACCTGTATGGAATCAAATTGGCAACAGCAACTGGAAAGATAATATAGGAACCTTAGGGGGCAGCAAATTTATGTTAATGAGGGAAGGTACAACTCAGAAAAGGAGGGGAAGAATGTTTCACAACTCAAAGAGTGTAATCAATGTCACTGGATTGTACATGTAGAAACTGTTGAATTGGTGTATGTTTTGCTGTGTCTATTCTCAAATAAAATTTAGAAGAAAAATAAGATTAATTACCAAAAAAAATCATCTATATGAGACCAAAAGGTCAACATTTACCCTAAAGCAAAGATAAAAAGGTAAGGGGGGGGCAGGGAAGCTAGATTAATGGAAAGGGAACAACCAGAACAGAAATAATGAGGTGGGGCCAAGATGACGGAGTAGTGAGACACTTCTATGGTCCCTCTTACAACAAAGACCTGAAAATACAAGTGAATCAGTTATATACGACAATCTAGGAGCCCTGAACATCAAAGACAAAGTTGAGTCGGACTGAGTGGCGGGGAGGGAGAGAGTGCAGAAGCAGCGAAGAAGTGCCAGACTTGAGCTAGCCGGCACCTGGCAGGTTGGGTCAGCTGGTACACACAGACTGCGGTAAGCAGTAGCACTCAGGACGCGTTTTACCACGTTGGGAGAGACTGGGTGGTGGAAAGTCTGCACAAGCCTCCGGAGCCAGCGCGAAGTGGTGCTGGATCTGCGAAAGTTAAGTGCAAGCGTCTAACCTACCACTCAGGATCAAAATAACCCTTCCCCTTCTGGGGCTTTCCTAGCAGAGAAGTGCCTCTTTTGCCCTCACCTGCCCCCTCCCCACTCTGCTCCGATACCAGTCCAGCAGTATTCAACAATTGCCATGTCCCCTAAGCCAGAAACAGGATCTGTCATGCCCAAACCAGTCTCCTGGCTTTAGGGAATAAACAAACAAACTGCCAGCTCTCCTAAGCTGGGTACTCAGGATTAACCACACCTAAACGTGTCTCGAAGCTTTAAAAGTATCACCACGCACCCTAAGCCAGGAACTCAGGGCAAGCACTGCCCCTTTGCCAAGGCACAGGCATAAGTAGTCCACGGACTTTGTATGCCTTTTACCCCTGCCTAAACCTGTGTGGGCCCGTTCAACAGCATAGGCCCTCATTAGAGTACAACAGGGTATATACCTGAAGCCTGTTTTCAACTGCAACGGCTAAGAGGGAGTTGCAGATTCGTGACATTTGACATCGCCCTGCCCGTTAAGCAGGGCCCTCACCCACCTACATCAGGGGCCTGAGGACTGGCAGGCTTCACCCATTCTGCCTAGCTGCCCACAACAGGGGTGAGAGAATAAGTGGTACTTCCCAGTCCTTACAGCCAACAGCACTGGGTGCCCAAAGTCTGGCTACAAAACCCACCCACATATGCACTTTAGGAGATGGAGACACGCTTTCCACCTAGGTACTCGGGCAGCCATCAGCCCCCTACCTTGCTCAGTGTATAACCCCCTACTGCAGCCAGATACCTGTCCTTGCTCCAATCACCCCTACGTGGCCCTGCCCATCTAGGACTGTAGGTGAGAGCTTGCACCACACACTCGGTGACTGATGCCTGGACACCTGAGCTGAATCCATACGAGAAAAGTAAATGGACTCCTGGGCTCACACACCTAGTTGCAGCTCTGACTACCTGGTGATGACGTGAGAGCCTCAAAGATGCCAATAACCAAAGTAGCTCACACGCCCAGCCTATTGGGCATATCAAAACAAAGCAAAACAAAAAGCTAGGACACAGTAAGCAAACATACAATAAATAAGTATAATAACTTACTGATGGCTTGTAGATAACAGTCGATATCAAAATACATAACGACGCAGATCATGATGGCTCCAGCAAGCGACCAAAACAAAGAACCAGGAAACCTCCCAGAGGAAGAGAAGGTCTTGGAATTACTGGAGGTAGAATTCAAAAGATTAATATACAGAACTCTTCAAGATATCAGGAAGATCATGCAAAACACAGACCAAGCCAAGGAACATACAGACAAAGCAGTAGAGGAATTTAGGAAAGCTGTACAAGATCAGAATGACAAATTTAACAGGCTGCTAGAATTCACAGGGAGACAGCAAATAGAAATTCAAAAGATTAACAATAAATTTTCAGAATTAGACAACTCAATAGAAAGTCATAGAAGCAGAATTGAGGCAATGGAAGTCAGAATTAGTGAGACTAAAGATAAAGGACTTGACACCAACTTATTTGAGGAAAAATCAGATAAAAGAATTTTTAAAAAATGAAACCCTAAGAATTATTGGGGCTTGTAGGAATAACCTATGAGTGATTGAAGTACCAGAACAGGGGGGGAAAACAGAAAATGCAGAGAGAATTGTTGAAGATTTGTTGGCAGAAAACTTCCCTGATACCGTGAAAGACGAGAAGATATCTATCCAAGAAGCTCATCGAACCCCACACAGGGTAGATCCCAAAAGAAAGTCACCAAGACATAATATAATCAAACTTGCCAAAACCAAAGATAAAGAATTTTAAGAGTGGCTAGGGATAAACGAAAAGTCATCTACAAAGCAGAGTCAATAAGAATAAGCTCTGACTACTCAGCAGAAATCATGCAGGCAAGGAGGCAATGGGATGACATATATAAAGCCTTGAATGAAAAAAAAAATTGCCAGCCAAGAATTACATATCCAGCAGAGCAGAAATAATGAGAATGTTGACACATTGTGAAAAAATGTTACCAATATCACTGAAGAATATGCATAGAAATTGTTAGATCGGAACCTATTCATTGTGTAAACTTTCATGAAAAATACAATAAAATATTATTTTTAAAAAATTCACAAACTGATTCTAAAATTTATATTGAAATGCACAGGACCTAGAATTGCCAAAACAATTTAAAAAAAAAAAAAAAAAACAAGTTGAAGACTAACATTACCTGATTACAAGACTTTTATAGCTATAGTAATTAAGACAGTGTGGTACTGACATAAGAACTGACATATAGACAAATGTGACATAATCAAGTCCAGAAATAGATCCAAAAATGTAGAGTCAACTAATTTTTGACAAAGGAGCCAAAGGAATTGAATGGGGAAATTACAATGTTTCCATCAAGTGGTGCTGTAACCACCCATTATCCATAGGGAACGCAATGAACCTCAAGTCTTAACCTCACAGCATATACAAACATTAACTTGAAATTGATCATTACCTAAAAGTAAAAGCTAAAACTATATAAAAATTCTAGAAGGAAACATAAGAGAAAATGGTGACCTTAAAGCAGGCCAAGATTTCTTAGCTAGGATGCAAAAAGCATGAACTATAAGAGAAGAAATTGATAAAGTGGACTTGCTCAAAATGAAACACTTGTACTGTTTTGAAAGACACCATTAGGAGAATGAAAAAGCAAGCCACAGACTGGGAGAAAATATTAACTGTACATATATCCAGAATATAGAAAGAACTCTTACAATTCAACCTAATAATAACTGAGCAAACAAATAATAAAATGGATGAATGGATACCAAAGAAGATAAATTGTGAAATAAAATTTTAAGTTTTGCTTCATGAAAACAGAGTTCTCTTGCCCCTGACAGTAAAGGTTATCTTATTAAATGTTAGAAACCTATGGGCTATATAATCACATATATATAATTTTTTAAGTTTATAGTTATGCCTTAACCTGTAACTAACCTTTAGAAGCAGCTTGTCTTGTTTCACGTAATTGTATTTAGGTGATCAGGCTCACTGAAACATTTGAAACTTATTTTTTCAGAAAACAATCGAAGATTAATGAACATGTACTGTTTCTAAGACTGCAGACGTCCTACAATCGTGGCTCACTGATCTTGTGATTGTCTCGGCAAGATTTCTATTTTTCTATTCTTTATAATGTTTGAGCACATACTGCTCTTTTATAAGATGTATGTATTCTGGCATAATCATCAGCCAATCAAAATTTTTTTGTTCAAAGTTCCTGATGAAATTATAAAAACCCAAAAAAACCTGTTGCTGTCCAGTCGATTCTGACTCATAGCAACCCTATAAGACAGTAGAACGGCTCCATAGGGTTTCCAAGGGGCGGCTGCTGGATTCGAGCTGCCGACCTTTTGGTTAGCAGCCGAGCTCTTAACCACTGTGCCACCAGGGCTCTGAAATTATATATAAGTACCCTGAAAATCTTGACCGGAGCAGATTTACTCGGTAATGATGTACTGCCCAACTTTGAAGTTGTCTGTAAAACCTGCATAGCAATCTAAAAAAAAAAGAAAGAAAATTACTTCCAAGAATTTCTTCCAATCTCAAAAGAAACAAAGTTTTGAGCAACAAATAAAATTGTTTTGTTTTTAAATAGCCCTGGCTAGTTTGGGCATTATTTGAGTTCTTGGCCCAGTTCTTCATCATTTCGCACTTTTCAGTGAGCATGCTTTTGAAAAGGAGCCCTAGTGGCACAACAGTTAAGTGCTCAGCTGCTAACCAAAAGGTTGGCAGTTCAAACTCACCCAGCGGCTCCTCGGGAGAAAAACCTGTCAGTCTGCACCAGTACAGCCTAGAAAACCCTATGGGGAGGTTCTACTCTGTCTCATGCGGTCGCTCTGAGTTGAAAATAGACTCAACAGCACCTAACAACAACAATCATACAAAATGTTCAGTATATCAGAAAACAAAACTTATTTCAAAAAGCATGCTCTTCAGCTTTTTATCTTCACTTATGGACGAGAGACAGGTCCAGGACCCTGAGTAGGTAGAAAATGAATGCCTTAATCAGACCAAAACATCCTTCTCTTCACAATACTACCTTCAGTTCAGTGTATAATTTGTGCTCAAGGCCTGTTTTGTTGGAAGCTATACAGCCCTGTTGGTGCAGTGGTTAAAGCCCTTGACTGCTAACCAAAAGGTCAGCAGTTCGAAACCATTAGCGGCTCCAAGGGAGAAAGATGTGGCAGTCTGCTTCCATAAAGATTTACAGTCTTGGAAGCCCTATAGGGTCGCTATGAGTTTGAATCAACTTGATGGCAGTGGATACAATCTGGCACTTTCTAATCACCATTTCCAGTTCATTTCCTGCAGTATTTGCCACAGGCATAATTCTTTGACTTCACTGAAACAATCCTTTTTTCCCATCAGCCCACACCCAACTTATCAAGGCTGTCACACGGTCCATTATTACTCTCTTCTGAACTCCCTCCATGCTTATATCCTCTTTCTCTCTGGTAGTCCTCTGTTCAAGTCCCCAGGCCTGGTTAACCCTTCCATCTGCCTCTGACCTGCACCTGAAGAGCCAAATATTCCTAGAAGAAAATCACATAATAAGCTGGCTGGTTTCACTTTATAAATTAATGAGTGTAAACCTCAAATGCACACATAATATTACCAGAGGATCCTGCTTTGATTCTGTAGCACGCTTGCTTTTCTGTCCCCCGCATCAACTATTTTACACGCTCAAACCTCCCATACCCCTCTTCGGCACTTTTCATAATTAAAAGAGAAAAATTCAAGCCACCAAGTAAACAATGCCCTCCACAAACCAGGTAAACCTACACTCATTCCTCCTAAAAGCCGGTTCCTACAACTGAGCCTGGCGGCCCTCATCCCTCACATTTTTTCAAAGATTTTGATCCTTTTGTTGATCCGTCTCCTAAATCAGTCTCTCCTGGGTCACTATCAACATACAAGCAAGCTCTAGTATCACCCATCTTAAAAACAAAACCACATTTGGGAATCAATTAGCAGTGTCTGCTCCACTTCTCCCACTCCGTCCAACGTCTAACAATGTTGTTGCTCCTCAGGCCTCCATTTTGGGCTCTCTTCTCTTCACAGTCTCTCTAAGAGATCTCATCCATTCTCATGCCTTTAAATAACATCTTAATGCTGATAGCTCCCAAATGTATCATTCCAGGGTCAGAGTCTCCCCTGAACTCCAGGCTGGTTAGGTGTCTTACATGTCAAATTTAACATATTACAAACAACATTTTAATTGCCCACACGCACTTCAAAAATCTGTCACCCGCCCCCAGACTTCTGCCAGTGTATCATCAGTCACTTACTTGTGCTCGTCATCCTTGATTCTGTCCTTTCCCCCAGCACCCCCACATCCAATCCATCAGAAAAACCCATCAATTCTGCCTCCAAACACACTTGGAATCTATCCACCTCCACTGCCGTCTCCCATGATCTCAGGTATCATCCTCTCTGTCTGAACTAGACTCATCTTCCTGCTTCCACTATTGGCCCTTATGCAATTTATACTTCCCATATCTGCAAATTGATTGTCGTCATCCTGTTTAAAAACCAAAAGCAAACCTGTTGCTGTCAAGTCGATTCCAACTCATCACAACCCAATTATCTGTAATCGCCAGACCTTTCCTCTACAGTGCCACTAGGTGGGTTGGAACCACCAACCTTTAGGTTACAAAACTCATTGCTGAAAAGTCGATTCCGACTTATAGCGACCCTATAGGACAGAGTAGAACTGCCCCATAGGGTTTCCAAGGAGTGGCTGGTGGATTCAAACTGCCGACCTTTTGGTTACTTGCCATAACTCTTAACCACTGCGCCACTCAGGGCTCCCTTTAGGTTAGTAGTCGCGTGCAAACCATTTGTGCCACCGAGAAACCCTTGAAATGAGTTTCCACTGCACTTTGGGATAATGTGCAAACTATGTCATAGTGTCTTCAAAGGTTCTGCACAACCTGCCTTCGATTATCTTTCCAACCTTGTCCCAGGCCCCATTTCCCTCATGCACTCACTTCACGCTAGACTGTTGTATGAACAAATGAATGAATAGCAAAAATGCCTCAAGGCCTTTTTGGGAGCTGTTTCTTGGCTAGAACACTGCACCAGAGTTTTGCAAGGATACCTCATTTAAGTCTCAAATGTCACTTCCTCAGAAGAGATTTACTGACCTTCCCCTAAGCAAATTAGGTCCCCAGTGAACATGTTTTATCTTTTATTTTTATAGCATTTATCTATTATCTTACCTTTTTGTTTTTTTCTTTATTATCATTGTTATAAATTATTTAATTGTAAGTATATATAATTTTTCCTTTTATTTTTTATAATTTATTTATTTTGTTGTTGCTGTTGAGAATATAACAGCAAAACATACACCAATTAAACAGTTCAATTCAACATGTACAATTCAGTGACATTGATTACATTCTTTGAATTGTACCATTCTCACTCTCCTTTTCTGAGGTGTTCCTCCCCCACTAACGTAAAATCACTGCCCCCTAAGGTTGTTGTCTAATCTTTTGAGTTGCTGTTGTCAATTTGATCCCATATAGACAGTTCTTAAAAGAGCATAATGCTCAAGGCAGATATTCTTTATTAGTTAAGCTAAACTATTGTTTGGTTTTAAGAAGACTTCAGGGGATATTTTTGGTTTAAGGTTTAAATACTCTCTCAGGGCAATAGTTTTCAGGGTTCATCTAGCTTCCTTGTCTCCAGAAAATCTGGAGTCCATGAGAATTGGAAATTCTGTTCTTTATTTTCCCCTTTTGATCAGGATTCTTCTGTAGAGTCTTTGATCAAAATGTTCAGTAATGGTAGCCAGGCACTATTCACTTCTTCTGGTTTCATGGCAAAGGAGGCAGTTGTTCATGGAGGCGATTAGCCACACATCCACATATTCCATATCCTCCTATTCATGACTCTCCTTCTTCCTCTTTTGCTCCAGGTTAATAGAGGCCAGTTGTTGTGCTTTGGATGGCTGCTTGCAAGCTTCTAAGACCCCAGGCCCTATGCAATGAACTAGAAGATAGAGCAGAAGCACTAAACACTAGGCCAGTTAACTGGAATGTCCTATGAAACCATGACCCTAAATCTCCAAACTAAGGAACCAAATCCCATGAGGTATTTGGCTGTACATAAGCAATGTCAGCAGTTTCTCTCTCTTTTTTTTTCCATTGTTGTAAATACATCACAGAACTTTTGCCAATTCAACTTTTTACAGGTTTACAACTTATTGACAGTATTTACAGTAATCGGCTGTGCAGACCTACCCTTAATCAATGCAATTTTTCCATCACTGTAAACTGAAGCTCAGTACTCCATAAGCAATAACTTCCCCTGCTTCCCCCTCCTTTCTACCCTGTTAACCACTAATAAACTTTAGTCTCTATACATTTGCCTTTGCTTGTGTTTTTTTATAATTGAGATCATACAATATTTGTTCTTTTGTGATTGGCTTATTTCCCTCAGCATGTCTTCAAGCTCCATCCATACTGACTGAATAGCACTCTGTTGTATGTATGTACCACATTTTGTTTATCCATTCATCTGTTGATGGGCATTTAGGTTGTTTCCACCTTTCAGCTATTGTGACTAGTGCTGCAGTGAACCTTGGTGTACAAGTCTCTGTTTGAGACTCCGCTTTCAAGTCTTTTGGGTCTATACCCAGGATTAGAATTTCTGGGTCATATGGTAGTTCTATTTTTAGTTTTTGGAGGAACCATCACGCTGTTTTCCACAATGGCTGTACCATTTTGCATTCCCACCAGCAATGGATAAGGGTTCCAATTTCCCCACATCCTCGCTAACATTGTTATTTTCTAGTTGTTTTTGTTTGTTTGCTTGTTTGTTTTTTAATCTTAACCATCCTAGTGGGAGTGAAGTGGTGTCTCATTGTGGTTTTGATTTGCATCTCTCTGATGGCTAATGACATTGGGCATCTTTTCATGTTTGGTGGTCATTTGAATGTCCTCTTTGATGAAATGTCTACTCAAGCCCTTTGCCCATTTTGCGATTAGGTTATTTGTCTTTTTGTTGTTAATTCCTATCTTTTGATTTATTTATTTATTGCCTCACTCCTGCCTGAGAATTTAAGTTCCAAGAAGGCAGAAATTGATTCACTGCTGCATCCTTGGTACCTTGAATGGTGTCTAGGTTGAATGAATAGAAGGGAAGAAGAAGAGAGGGAGGGAGGTAGACAGACAATAAACAAATAATCACAATTGTAATGAATGCTACAATGGAGAATTCTAGGCAGGGTCATCCTTAGGACGGAGGGGTGGGGGGTGACCGGCAATTTTTGTGTGTGGAGTTCTGTCTATATAAACATTTTGAAACACTACAAACCAGACCATTCTGGCAGCTCAGTATCATATGATTCCATGAAAGAAATATTTCATTGGCTAGTTAGAGCAATTCACTTGCCCTGGGAAAACCCCATCACTGTAAGTTCGAGAGCTCCTTGGGGCATGTGGTCAACCCCATGTACGGGGGTGGGGTAGAGAATCTGAAAGTGCCCCCAAAAGGGAGACATGGGACTGGGGATCATGGGTTTTTTTCCAGGCTCTGAGCACCCTGCCCAGGGACGGTACTGTGGCCCCAACTTGTCCCAGGCAGCAGAGAGGGACTTAGAAAGTTTCAAGAAGACACTCCAAAGCACGGGGGTCTTTGAGGGGTGCTGCTTGCCCAGGTCTAAGGGTGATACTGAGTATATGGGCATTCATAGAAGGGCCTAACCCATTCAGGGGAAGGAGAAGGCGCTCAGAGTATCCTGTACTTCTGTAATTTTCAGCACAATGGTAACTACTAGTTTAATGCCTGCCCCTCTCTCCAGCTAGGAGCTCCATGATGCGTCATGACCATCCCCAGGGTTTAGCACCAGGGATTTATTCAATGTTTACTGAATAGATTGTGGGCTTTAGGGTGCTTTTACTAAAATTTAAACTTTTTTGTACTTAAAAAAAATTTTTTTAAACATCTTGTCACTATTTCCAAAAGGCATTCACTATAGCTCTTCTCAAAACAAGAAAATTATTAAAATCACTCTTCTTTAAAAGAGATCTAAAGACAACCAAACCCACTGCTGTTGAGTTGACTCTGACTCATAGCGACCCCATAGGGTTTCCAAGGCTGTAAATCTTTATGGAAGCAGACTGCCACATCTTTCTCCTGTGGAGCTGCTGGTTATTTCGAACCACCGACCTTTTGGTTAGCAATCAATCGCTTTAACCACTGTGCCATCAGGGCTCATTCTAAAGACAATGCATAGGGATTTCTTTATTCAGCAGTTTAGCAGACTAGGTATCCAGACTTTCCCAACCTCCATCTGAACCCTAGAAAAGTTTAATTAAAACTAGTTTTTCTACTTTTTTATAAAATTGTGCTTTAAGTGAAAGTTTACAGTTCAAGTTAGTTTCTCATACAAAAATTTATACACGCATTGTTATGTGACCCTAGTTGCTCTCCCTATAATGTGACAGCACACTCCTCCTTTCCACCCCGGATTTCCTGTGTCCATTCAGCCAGCTCCTGTCCCTTTTTGCCTTCTCATCTTGCCTCCAGACAGGAGCTACCCATTTAGTCTCATGTATCTACTTGAGCTAAGAAGCACTCTCTTCTTGAGTATCCATTTTATGTCTTATGGTTCAGTCTAATCTTCGTCTGAAGAGTTGGCTTCGGAAATGGTTTCACTTCTGGGCTAACAGAGAGTCTAGGGGCCCGTGTCTTCCAGACTCCCTCCAGTCTCAGTCAGACCATTCAAAGTCTGGTATTTTTATGTGAATTTGAGTTCTGCACCCTACTTTTCTCCTGCTCCGTCAGGGACTCTCTGTTGTGTTCCTTGTCAGGGCAGTCATTGGTGGTAGCAGGGCACCATCTAGATCTTCTGGTCTCAGGCTGATGGAGTCTCTGGTTTATGTGGCCCTTTTGTCTCTTGGGCTAATATTTTCCTTGTGTCTTTGGTGTTCTTCATTCTCCTTTGCTCCAGATGGGTTGGGACCAATTGATGCATCTTAGATGGCCACTCACTAGCTTTTCAGACCCCAGACACCACTCACTAAAATGTGATGCAGAACATTTTCTTAATAAACTTTGTTATGCCAGTTGACCTATATGTTCCCTGAAACCATGGTCCCCAGACCCCCACTATAATTAAAACTAGTTCTTAATGTTCTTAAATGCATCATGAATTGGTAAGAAAAATGTGAAGGTGGTAATCCATACAGGTGAGTAAAGCATTGTAACTGGCTTTTAATCTGGGATTATTTACCCAGCAGAACTTGAGCTTCAGAAATTTGAGGCCTCACAGGACTGGCACGGAGGAGACTGAGCCCAGGGCCTGCCCAAGGCAGGAAGTCTAAGTATGAGCCCCATAAAACTGAGACCTCCAAAAAACTCTGCCCTCAAAGTAAGGATGAAAGAGATATAAACCTGTTTTCCTTTCCCCTATGGATTACAAAGAAATTTACCTCTCACAATCACCAACCTATATACAGCCATCACAAGGGTTTTGCAGCCTGAAATCACACTACCAGAAATGTCTGAAAAATCTCAAGCTGATGGAAGTTTTAGATTAAACTGAACATGGACTGATAGTGCCCCCGTCTGCTATCAGAAGAAAACAAATCTCTCCAACCCTCGAAAATCTCCACTACTTCATTTCTGCCCTCGAAAAATTCCCCAAAATAAAGTGCCCAAAATAGTGAGCTCACAGGAGAAAAATCACAGAATCACAAAGAAACAAGACGTTGAAAAAAATCAACAGAAACAATAAATGGAAGAGGCAAAGTCACAAAGACTTTAGATATTGAAATTATCAGATACAGAATATAAAATGAGTGTGCTTAATAATGTTTTTAAAAATTAAAAAGTTTAAGTTACTAAATAGTAAGATACTATACAATTGTCCAAAAAGACTTTAAAAATAAAGCAAATCGAATAGACCTGAAAAAATAAAATAACAGAAATTAAAAACTCAATGGAATGTATAAGCAAAAAGTGCTATAGCCACACAACGGCATATTATTCAGCCATAAAAAGGAATGAAGTACTGACACATGTTACAACATGGATGAACCTTGAAACTATGCTAAGTGAAAGAAGTCAGACACAGAAGACCACATAGTACATGGTTCCATTTATATGAAATACCTAGAATAGGCAAGTCCACAGATACAGAAAGTAGATAGTGGTTGCCACGGGATGGGTGAAGAAGAGAATGTCTGCTAATAAATACAGAGTTTCTATTTGGAGTGATTAAAATGTTCTTGAATTAGATGGTAGTGATGGTTCCACAACCTTATGAATACTGTATATTAAAAACTGCTGAATTGTATACTTTAAAACAGTGAATTTTATGGTATGTGAATTATATCTCAATTAAAAAAATGCAAACAAAACAAAAAATGAATGCACTGCCCACCAATTAGAATGGCTAAAATCCAACAGCTGTCAAGGATGCAGAGTAACATGCATTGCTGGTGGGAATACAAAATGGAACATGCACTTAGGAAGCCAATTCTTCAGTTTCTTATACAATTTAACATGAACTTACTACCACATGACCCAACAATCCTACTCCTAGGTATTCAGCCAAATGAACTAAAAAGTTCACACAAAAGCCTGTATGTGAATGTTTATAGCAACTTTATTCATAACCACCAAAAACTGAAAGCAACCAAAATGTACTTCAACAGGTGAATGGATAAACAAACTATGGTATTATCTACAATGGAATACTATTCAGCAATAAAAAGAATCGAGTTCTTGATACATAAAACAACATGAATGAATCTTAAATGCGTTTTGCTAAGTGGAAGGAGTCAGACTCAAAAGGCTACACACTGTATGATTCCAATTATATGACATTATGGAAAAGGCAAAAGTACAAGGATAGAAAACAGATCATTGGTTGCCAGGGCTGGGGATGGGGTGGGGGAAGTGGCTGATTACAAAGGGGATGATGCACAGGGAAATTTTTAGGGTCATGGAACTGTTCTGTATGGTACTAGAATGATGGATACATGACTCTATGCATTGGTCAAAACTCACAGAACTGTACGTCACAAAGAATTTTAACGTACTCCGGTAAAAAGATAAAAAACTACTCAGGATGTCAGGAGATTCTAGGATGGAATGCAGACTCTGACAAGGAAATCTAATTGTATTACAAATGTATGACATGACCTCACTGAAGAGAGTGAGGAGAAAGGAGATGATCTAAGTAAGTTTGGAAAATACTGTTTTGACAGGAAACTGTAAAGCTAAAGACAAAAATAACTGTACATAAACTCTATACAGTATTCAAATTAATAAATTTGTTTCTCACAGAGGCATAGGTTAACAATTCCGAAACTAGTTTACACATACATTGTTGTGTGCCATCTAGTTGATTCCTACTCATAGTGACCCTACAGGACAGAGAAGAACTTCCCTGTAAGGCTTCCTAGGCTGTGATCTTTTACGTGACCAGATTGCCAGGTCTTTTCTCTGGTGGAGCAGCTGGTGGGTTTGAACCTCCAACCTTTCGGTTAGCAACCAAGCGCTTAACCATTATGCCACCAGGGCTCCTTACATGTATATTAGGATTGAACAAATAAGTAAATAAATGATAGATAATGACAGCCAGGTTTCTCACTGCCAGAGAAAGAAGTTACAAATAACCAAAGGGGGAAGGCTAGAATGAGCTGTAGTGATGGATTACAGTTAGAGGCATCAGTATGAACTCATGTTTATATTAAGTATAAACAGATAGACAACTTCAGAAGTAACTATAGGTATATGTGTAGACATGGGTTAGAATATGTACATATATTTCCTAGTTCCTTCTGCTGAGACAGCCTAGAAGTGACACCCCATAGCAACAAGTATACCTAGATCCCAGATTTGGGCTTCTAAATACCATTATCTAACAAAAGAACCAGGGCTCCTTGGAGAAATGGCTGATTCTGCGGCTAATGCAGGGAAAATATGCTGAGCCTGGAGCATCCTGTAGTGCCAGAAAGTAAAGAAATACTCAGAAAACAAAAGAATTGAGGCATGTCAAAGAGATACAAGAGCCAACTTGAAAGAGCTCCCAATGGCCAAAGCTGAAACAATTTGATCAACCAAATAAATAATGTAGTATTGCATTATAACCTCAAGTAAAAAATACATATCCATGAGTCCATACTGATACAAATTAATGATTGAATATATAAATTAATGGGGAAGAATAGACTAATCTCCCATACAGAAGAATTCTAAACGTTATGTAACATATTCACAAATTCTGGGGACTAAGACGTGGACGTCTTCATTGTTATTATTGTTGCTGTCTAGTTGATTCCAACTCATGATGACCCGACATGTCCAGAGTAGAACTGCTCCAAAGCATTTTCAAGGCAAAGGATTTTGAGTTACCAGTCTAGCTAATCCTACATGCTAAACAGAGCTTCTATATTAAGACTAAAGAAGTAATGTGCTCCTTGGGACACGGTCTTGTGGTTTAGTCTGTTATTTGGCCACACCTTCTTTTGGGTCTTTTTTCAAAGTTGTTGTTAGTTGCCGTCGAGTCAATTCCAACTCATAGTCACCCCATGGGTCAGAGTAGAGCTGCGCTCCATAGGATTTTCAAGGCTGTGACCTTTCAGAAGCAGATTGCCAGACCTGTCTTCTGAGGTGCCTCTGGGTGGGTTCGAACTGCCAACCTTTAATTCTAGTAGTCGAGCACTTAACTGTTTACACCACCCAGAGACTCCTTTGGGGCTATTATTCTGCCTATGACAATCACCATTTATAATAAAAGACTACCAGATTTCTAAGAATGATTCTAACACAATATGTGCAAGTTCTTTATGTCGAAAACTATAAAATATTATTGAAAGAATTTAATACTGTTGAATCTCCTTAAGGTAGAATTTTAAAGCTTTTCATGCACTAGAACTTGACCTGGTTTTGGACCAACCCCAGAATGAAGTGGAACCACCTTTTATATACACATGATTGCCATGCTTGCTTAAACTTCAACAGCTTGCATGAAGGGATTCACTTCAAATGGAGAAACTGTGTACTTTTAAAAGCCATTTTTGTATAAAAATTTCCTCTGTTATGGTGTGTGTGGTGTTGATTGCCATATAGTTGATTCTGACTCTTGGAAACCTCATGTGTGCCAGAGTAGAAGTGTGCTCCATAAGGTTGCCAATGGCTTACTTCTTTGGAAGCAGATCACCAGACCTTTCTTTCAAGGCATCTCTGGGTAGATTTGAACTGCCAATCTTTTGGTTAGCAGCTGAGCTCATTAACTGTTGCACCACCCAGGGACTCCTGCTCTGCTATTAAAACCCACAGTGTTTTGATTTAGTACTTAAATTATATTTTTGGAGTGGAAAATTATCATTAAAATAACATATGACTCCAATAAAAATACTTTATTATATTAAAGACTACTGTATTCATTTGCCAAAGTTTGTAACTCAGTAAAGATATATTACCTTCCTTGGATTTGTACTTCCAAAAGTCTTTACGATTTAGTACGCTGTACTGTGGGCTGGTTATGTTAACTGAAGAAAAAAAAAGTAGTCATCAAAACTCGATCATTGCTGAGTTTTGCAGCACTGTCAACTTAAACAGATGAACAACTGTTCACATCTTTTGGCGTTTCACGTTTGTTTAACTTATAAAATTGCCAAGTGTCAAAATTAAACTTCTATAATTGCTAAAGCATGATAAGTCGGGTTATTTCAATATAATTACCTTTTGAAGTAATTGTGACTACAAAACATTTTTCACAGAAGAACTGTGTACATCATTTGAAATTACTCGAATGATGTCCTGATTGGAGGCATAAATTCCAAGTACTCAATGCTTTAATAACATGTGGAGGTGGGGGGGGGGGCAGAAAAAGAATATAACAAAAACAAGTATTGATCTATACTAACCACTAATTGAATTGTACTGCAGCTTTTATTTATGGGAAATCCTTGTTTTGGATGCCAGAGCGCAGATGCAATCTGAAGAACAATCCAGTAAGTGTATGTCATAGATTGAATTGTGTCCCCCCAAAATATGAGTCAACTTGGCTAGGCCATGATTCCCAGTATTGTGTAATTGTCCTCCATTTTGTGATCTGATGTCATTGTCCTCCATTTTATGGTATTGTATAATTATCCTTCATTTTATGTGTTGTAAATCCTAAACCTCTATATGTTAATGAGGCAGGAATAGTATAAGGATTAGCTTTACTCAAGTCACACCCTTACTCAAGTCACTACCTTACTTAAGTCAACCCTTAGTTAAGACACACCCTTACTCAAGCCACACCTTTGCTTGAGTCACAGGTTTTACCTTAAAAGAGATAAAAGGAGAGAGAAGAGTGCAGAGAGGACAGGGACCTCACTCACTACCACCAAGAAAGAAGAGCCAGGAGCTGAGCATGTCCTTTGGACCCATGGTCGCTATGCTGAGAACCTCTGGAGCCAGGGGAAGTTTGATGCCAAGACACATGGAGATTTCCAAGGAATGCTGAGCTGACAGAGCTGACAGGGCGAGAAGGCCTTCCCCTCAAGCTGGAACTCTAAATTCAGACTTCTAGCATCCTAAACTGTGAGAAAATAAATTTCTGTTTGTTAAAGCCATCTATTTGTGGTATTTCTGTTATAGCAGCACTAAATAACTAAGACAGGGTATTTTGTTTCATATTTTGTTGTTGTTGTTAGATGCCGTCAAGTCAGTTCTGACTCATAGTGACCCTGTGTACAACAGAATGAAACACTGCCTGGTCTTGTGCCATCCTCATGACTGTTGTTATGGTTGAACACCTCGTTGCAGCCATTGTGTCAGTCCATCTCATTGACAGTCTTCCTCTTTTTTGCTGACCCTCTACTTTACCATCATCGTGTCCTTCTGCAGGGATTGGTCCCTCCTGATAACATGTCCAAAGTACGTGAGATGAAGTCTCACCATCCTTGCTTCTAAGGAGCATTCTGGCTGTACTTCTTCCAAGACAGATTTGTTCGTTCTTTTGGCAGTCCATGGTATATTCAATATTTCACCAACACCATAACTCAAAGGCGTCAATTCTTCTTCGGTTTTCTTTATTCATTGTCCAGCTTTCACATGCATATAAGACAGTTGAAAATACCATGACTTGGGTCAGGTGTACCTTAGTCCCCAAAGTGATATCTTCACTTTTTAACTCTTTAAAGAGGTCTTTTGCAGCAGATTTTGTAGCAGACAATTATCAACCACTATATAATATCTTTGATACTTGTAATTGCTGCACACAGAATATTTTTATAAAAGATTAATAGAAATAGATGATGAGATAACTCAGGTGTTGGTTTTAGCAGACAAGGACTTTAATGTAACCATTCTCAATGTTCCAGCTTATTAAAGGAGAATATGCCTGCAACAAGTGAAGAGATGGAGAAATCACAACAGAAAAATGGAAACTTTAAAAAAAGAAGAAGCAAATGGAAATTTTAAAGTAGAAAAGTACAATATCTGAAATGAAAAATTCACTGGATGGGTTTCACAGAAGATTAGAGATGGCAGTAGAAAGGGTGAATAAAATTGAAGCCAAATTCAGAGAAATGTCTTATTTTTTTTAAGAGAAAAAATTAACAGGTCTTCAGTGACCTGTCAGACAATATCAAGCAATCTAAATATGTCCAGGCAGAGCCTCAGATGGAGAGGAAAGATAATGGAGCAGAAACATATATTTGTAGAAACAATGGGTGAAATTTTCCCAAGTTAGGGAAAAATATCAACTTTCAGATTCAAGAAGCATTGTGAGCCCTAAGCAGGATAATTTAAAAAGGAAGCCATGTTAAGCACATATAATCAAACTGCTGAAAAAATATTTTCAAAACTCAAAAATTTTGAATGCAGTAAAAAAAAAAAAATGACCCAATATAAATGACAGGCAACGCTTATCAGAAACAATGGAGGTT
Organism: Trichechus manatus latirostris; assembly: GCF_000243295.1. NCBI lineage: Eukaryota > Metazoa > Chordata > Mammalia > Sirenia > Trichechidae > Trichechus > Trichechus manatus. Next base: position 16,663,975 of record NW_004443974.1, on the reverse strand, counting down.
AGAAGACAATTGAATGATACCTTTAAACCATGGCAGAAAAAAAAAATCTATCAACCAAGAATTCTACATATCGTGAAAATAATTTTCTAAAATGGGGGTGAAATAAAGATATTCAGAAAAATTAAAGCTGAGAGAGTTTGACACCAGCAAACTTTTTGTATAATACAAAAATTTTTCAGGCTGAAGGGAAATGACAGCAAATAGAAACTGATCTATAAAAAGGAACGAAGAGTACTGAAAATAATCAGAAGCAAATCAAGGATGTCTGCTCTCACTATGTCTATTCAACATTGTACTGGATATTCTAGCAAGCACAGTAAAATAAGAGGAAGACATAAAACACGCAGATTGGAAAGGTAGAAGCAAAACTGTTTTTACTTGCAGATGACATGATTGTGTGTATAGAAAACCCCAAAGAATCAAAAAAAAAAGAAAAAAAAAAAAACCTAGTCAAATTAATAAGTGAATTTAGCAAGCTCTCGGGATACACTGTTAATGTATATTATATTTTTATTATATTTTTATATTTTTACATACTGGTCACAAACAATTGGAAAACTGAAATGAATAAAAATAATTTCACTTTCAATAGCATTAAAAAATGAAATACTTCGAATAAATTTAACAAAAGACACATGTTATGGATTGAATTGTGTTCTCCAAAATGTGTGAGGACCTGGCTAGGCTATGATTCCCCGTACTGTGTGACTGTCCACCTTTTTTTTTTTTTTTAGGTTGGGATTTGTGGACATTTTAAATTCTTTTTTTTTTTAATTGTTGTAGTTTAAGTGAAAGTTTACCTTTCCAGTTAGTCTCTCATACAAAAATTTATACATGCATTGTTATGTGACCCTAATTGCTCTCCCTATACTGTGACAGCACACTCCTTTTTTCCACCCGTGATTTCCCATGTCCTTTCAACCAGCTCCTAACCTTCTCTGCCTTCTCATCTCACTTCCGAACAGAAGCTGCCCATTTCGTCTCATGTATCTACTTGAGCTAAGGAGCACATTCTTCATAAGTATCATTTTATGTCCCACATTCCAGTCTAATCTTTGTCTGAAGAGCTGGCCTTGGGAATTGTTTTAGTTCTGGGTTGACAGAGAGTCCGGGGGCCATGCTTTCTGGGGTTCCTCCAGTCTCAGTCAGACCATTAAATCTGGTCTTCTTACTAGAATTTGAGTTCTGCACCCCACCTTTCTCCTGTTCCATCAGGGACTTTCTGTTGTGTTCCCTGTTAGGGCAGTCATTGGTGGTAGCTGGGCACCATCTAGTTCTTCTGGTCTCAGGCTGATGAAGTCTCTGGTTTCTGTGGCCCTTTCTGTCTCTTGGGCTAATACTTTCCTTGTGTCTTTGGTGTTCTTCATTCTCTTTTACTCCAGGTGGTTGGGACCAATTGATGCATCTTAGATGGTCATTTGCTAGCTTTTAAGACCCCAGACGCCGCTCACCAAAGTATGCAGAACATTTTCTTAATAAACTTTGTTATGCCAATTGACCTAGATGACCCCTGGAAGCATGGTCGCCAGACCCCCGCCCCTGCTACTCTGTCCCTCGAAGTGTTTGATTGTATTTAGGAAACTTCTTAGCTTTGGTTTAGTCCAGTTATGCTGCCTTCCCCTGAAGTGCATGCTGTCCTTCCCTTCACCTAAGATAATTCTTGCTTACTATCTAGTTAGTGAATAACCCTCACCCTCCCTCCCCACCCTCGTAACCATCTAAGAATGCTTTATTCTGTGTTTAAACCTTTTCTTGAGTTCTTGTAACAGTGCTTATACAATATTTGTCCTTCTGTGACTGACTAAATTCACTCAGCATAATGCCCTCCAGATTCCTCCACGTTATGTTTCACAGATTCATCGTTGTTCTTCATCATTGCGTAGTGTTCCATTGTGTGAATATACCATAATTGGTTTATCCATTCATCCGATGATGGGCACATAGGTTGTTTCCATCTTTTTGCTACTGTGAACAGTGCTGCAATGAACATGGGTATGCATATATCTATTCGTGCGATGGCTCTTATTTCTCTAGGATATATTCCAAGGAGCTGAATAGCTGGATCGTATGGTACTTCTATTTCTAGCTTTTTAAGGAAGCACCAGATCGATTTCCAAAGTGGTTGTACCATTTTACATTCCCACCAACAGTGTATAAGTGTTCCAGTCTCTCCACAACATCTCCAGCATTTATTACTTTGTGTTTTTTGGATTAATGCTAGCCTTGTTGGGATGAGATGGTATCTTATTGTGGTTTTGATTTGCATTTCTCTAATGGCTAATGATCGTGAGCATTTCTTCATGTGTCTTTCAGCCTCCTGAATGTCTTCTTCGGTGAAGTGCCTGTTCATATCCTTTGCCCATTGTTTAATTGGGTTATTTGTCTTTTTGTTGTTAAGGTTTTGCAGTATCTTGTAGTTTTTAGAGATTAGACACTGATTGGATTTGTCGTAGCCAAAAACTTTTTCCCAGTCTGTAGGCTGTCTTTTGACTGTGTTGGTAAAGTCTTTTGAAGAGCATAAGTGTTTGATTTTTAGGAGCTCCCAGTTATCTAGTCTCTCTTCTCGTGCTTGTGCATTGTCACTTATGGTTCATATTCTGTTTATGCTATGTATTAGGGCTTCTAGCGTTGTCCCTATTTTGTCTTCTATGATCTTTATCGTTTTCAATTTTATATTTAGGTGTCCACCATTCTGTCACTGGATGTGATTTTTCTATGTGTGGTAAATCCTACCTCTAAGATGTTAATAAGGCAGGATCAGAGGCAGTTATGTTAATGAGGCAGGACTCAATCTACAAGATTAGGTTGTATCTTGAGTCAATCTCTTTTGAGATATAAAAGATAGAAGTGAGCAGAGAGACAGGGGGACCTCATCCCACCAAAAAACAAGAGCCAGGAGAGCACATCCTTTGGACCTGGGGTCCCTGTGCTGAGAAGCTCCTAGACCATGGGAAGATTGATGACAAGGACCTTCACCTAGAACTGACAGAGAGAGAAAGCCTTCCCCTGGAGCTGGAGCACTCAGTTTGGACTACTAGCCTCGTAGACTGTGAAAGAATACATTTCTGTTTGTTAAAGCCACCCACTTGTGGTGTTTCTGTTATAGCTTGTTGTTGTTAGGTGCCGTCAAGTCAGTTCTGACTCATAGCCACCCTATGCACAACAGAATGAAACACTGCCCGATCCTGCACCATCCTCACAATTGTTGTTATGCTTGAGCCTATTGTTGCAGCCGCTATGTCAATCCATCTCATTGAGAGTCTTCCTCTTTTTTGCTGACCCTCTACTTTACCAAGCATTATGTCCTTCTCCAGGGACTGGTCCCTCCTGATAATATGTCCAAAGTATGTGAGACGTAGTCTCACCATCCTTGCATCTAAGGAGCATTCTGGTTGTACTTCCTCCAAGACAAATTTGTTTGTTCTTCTGGCAGTCCGTGGTATATTCAATATTCTTTGCCAGCACCACAATTCAAAGGCATCAATTCTTCAGTCTTCCTTATTTATCGTCTAGCTTCGCATGCATATGAGACAATTGAAATAGTCATATAGCCATTAAAGAAATTGAATCCATAGTTTTAAAACTTTCTGGAAAAGAACTCTTCATACCCAGATGGATTCACTGCTGAATTCTATCAACCATTTAAAGAAATACACTAATTCTACATAATCTCCAGAAAATAAAAGAGGAGGGAACACTTATGAACTTAGCATGATTCCAGGATTATCCTGATACCAAAACTAGACCAAGGCAGTACAAGAAAAGAAAACTATGGACCAATATCCATCAATATTAGCAAATAGAATCTTGAGTAATACACTATGAGTAAGTGAGGTTTACCCAGGAATGCAAGGTTGGTTTAATATTTGAAATTGATCAATATAATCTACTATATCAATAGTCTAAAAAAGAAAAACAGTATGATCCTACCAATCGATGCATAAAAAGCATTTGAAAAAAATTCAACATCCACTCATAATAAAAACTCTCAGCAACCTAGAAGTAGAAGGGAACTTCCTTAGCCTGATAAAGGGCATCTACAAAATACCTACAGGTAACATCATACTTAATGGTAAAAGACTGAACAATGCCCCCTGTCATGGTTTGAATTATGTCCCCCCAAAAATGTGTGTATCAGTTTGACTGGGCCATGATTCCTGGTACTGTGTGATTTTCCTATATGTTGTAAATCCTGCCTCTATGATGTTAATGAGGGAGGATGGGTGGCAGTTGTGTTAGTAAGGCAGGACACGATCTACAAGACTGGATTGTGTCCTGAGGCAATCTCTTGAGATATAAAAGACAGAAGTGAGCAGTGAGACAGGGGGACCTCATACCATCAAGAAAGCAGTGCCAGGAGCAGAGCGCGTTCTTTGGACCGGGGGTCCCTGCGCCGAGAAGCTCCTAGTCTGGGGGAACACTGAAGAGAAGAAGGCCGACAGAGAGAAAAAGCCTTCCCCTGGGGCTGATGCCCTGAATTTGGACTTTTAGCCTACTTTGACAATGAGGAAATAAACTTCTCTTCATTAAAACCATCCACTTGTGGTATTTCTGTTATGGCAGCACTAGATGACTAAGACACCCCCTAAGATTGGGAACAAGGGAAGTATGTCCACTCTCACCAGTCCAGTTCAACATCATGCTGTTGTCCAAGTCAATGTAATAAGGCAAAGAGAGAGAGAGAAAGAAAGCATACAGATTAAAAAGAAGAAATAAAATTGTCCCTATTCACAGATGACATGATTGTCTACATAGAAAATCCCAAGGAATTTACAAAAAAAAAAGAACTCCTAGAAATAATAAGTGAGTTTACCAAGGTTGCAGGATACAAGGTAAATATATAAAAATCCTATTTTGAAATACAGTAAGGAACAGTTGGAAACCAAAATTTAAAAAACAAAAAACAGTACAATATACAATAGCTCCTCCCAAAATGAAATTGTTGTTGTTGTTGTTAGGTGCCATAGAGTCGGCTCCGACTCTTCAGTACAACAGAGTAACACACTGCATGGTCCTGAGGATAGAAATATAATAAAACATGTACCGGATCTGTAAGCTGAGAACTACAAAATGCTTATGAAATGAATCAAAGAAGAGCTAAATAAATGGAGAGACACACCAGGTTCATGACTTGCAAGATAGCATGATAAAGATGTCAATTCTCCCAATTTTATCTACAGATTTATTCAATTCCAATAAAAATCCCAGTAAGATTTAAGGCCTGGAGTGCATGATGCCCATTTTGAAAGGGCCACGGGAAGGTGATAACCAAATTGGCCTGGGGCTGTGAGATCAGTGAGGGACTGGGCTTGTGGCTTGGGCACAGCACTATCTGATTTCCTCACCTCTACACCTCTGATTGAAGGTGCAGCCATTAGCATCAGCAGGAGAAGCCCCTTCCTCCCATGATGTTCCTCCAGTGCTCTCTACTGAGAAGGCTTATCATCTTGTAAAGGAGAAATGTTTATTCCAACCATTACTGCAGTGCGTGTATTGAATGAATTTGAAGCTGAGTGAGGCAATACATTAATAATTGGCACAGGTGCCAAAGATAAGACTTTTCAACAAATGGTGCTGAAACAATTGGATATATATTTGGGGAAAAAAATGAATCTATACTCCTACTTCATACCATACACACAGGAAAAATAGAAAGACAAAACTATAAAACATTTAGAAGAAAATATAAGAGAAAATCTTTATAAAATTTTAGACAGTATATAAAAAGCACTAACCACTAAAGAAGCAGTTGATAAATTGGATTTTATCAAAATTAAGAAACTTCTGCCCTTCAAAAATACTGAAATATAAACCAGAAATTGGGAGAAATTATTTGCAATAAATATATATAATAAAGGCCATGTACCCAGAATATGTAAAGAACTCTTAGAGCTTAATAGTAAGAAGATAAACAATCCAATTTAAAAACAAAAGACTCATGCAGACAATTCACAAAAGAAGTTATAATAATTGCCAAAAAGCACGCTGACAAGATGCTCAACCTCGTTAGTCATCAGGGAAATACATTAAAATCACAATAACACACACAACAAACCCATTAGAATGACTAAAATTAAAACAATTCACAATGGAAAGTATTGACACGGTTGTGGAGCAAGTGGAACTTTCATACATTTGCTGGTGGGAATGTAAAATGGTAAAACCACTTTTGAAACTGGTTTGGTAATTTCTTATAAGGTTATACATGTTGTTAGTTGACATCAAGTTGGCTCTCACTCATGGTGATTTTATATATAATACAGTAAAACCTGCAAAAGCCGGAGCCTGTGTAAGGTGGAAGGAAACCTGTCAGAGAAGGAAAACTCAAATGTTTTCCACTAAAAGAGAGCAATAGAAAAGTGGTAAGACTGCACCGTGTCAAAGGCAGAAAACTTGTGAGACCTGGAAAAACAAGGCAGTCTTGTCAAGTTCCAGCTCTCATAGGTTTCACTGTAGACTGAAACATTGTCTGGTCCTATGCCATCTTCATGATCATTTGTGTGTTTGAGTCCGTTGTTGCAGCTGTTGTGTCAATCCATCTCATTGAGGCTTTCCCTCGTTTTCACTGATCCTCTGCTTTACCACACATTGATTTTCCTTTTCTAGCAACTGGTCTTTCCTGATGACATGCCCGAAGTAAGGGAGCCGAAGTCTCACCATCCTCACTTCTAATATGCCAGCAATTCCACTCCTGGGTGTTAATCCAAGTAAAATGAAAACATGTCCATAAAAAGACTTGTACATGAACGTTCATAACGAATTTATTTATAATAGCCCAAAATTTGAAACAACCCAAACATTCATCAATAGACGAATGGATAAACAAATTGTGGTATATTCATTTAAGGAAATGTTGTTGTACATAGCGACCCTATGCACAGCAGAAAGAAACACTGCTTGGTTCTGTGCCATCCTCACAATCGTTGCTACGTTTGAGCCCATTGTTGGCAGCCACTGTGTCAATCTATCTTGTTGACAGTCTTCCTCTTTTTCACTTACCCTGTACCTTACCAAGCATGATGTCCTCCGTGGACTGGTCCCTCCTGATAACATGTCCAAAGTACATGCTTCTAAGGAGCACTCAGGCTGTACTTCTTCCGAGACAGACTTGTTTGTTCTTCTGGAAGTTCATGGTATATTCAATATTCTTTGCCAACATCATGATTCAAAGGCATCAATTCTTCTTCGTTCTTCCTTATTAATTGTCCAACTTTCGCATGCGTATGAAGTGACTGAAAATATCGTGGCTTAGCTTGGTCCTCAAAGTAACATATTTGCTTTTCAACACTTTAAAGAGGGCTTTTGCAGCAGATTTTCCCAGTGCGATACGTCGTTTGATTTCTTGACTGCTGCTTCCATGGGCGTTGATTGTGGATCCAAGTAAAATGAAATCCTTGACAACTTCAATATTTTCTCCGTTTACCATGTTGTTGCTTATCGGTCCAGTTGTGAGGACTTTTGTTTTCTTTATGTTGAGGTGCAGTCCATACCTAAGGCTGCAGTCCTTGATCTTCATCAATAAGCGCTTCAAGTCCTCTTCACTTTCAGCAATCCAAGTTGTGTCATCTGCATATTGCAGGTTGTTACTGAGTCTTCCTCCAATCCTGATGCCATGTTCTTCTTCATATTGTCCAGCTTCTTGGATTATTTGCTCAGCATATAATCCAAGACTGAATAAGTATGGTGTAAGGGTAGCAACCCTGACACATGCCTTTCCTGATTTTAAACAATGCAGTAACCCCTTGTTCTGTTCTAACGACTCCTTCTTGGTCTATGTACAGGTTCTGCATGAGCACAATTAAGTGTTCTGGAATTCCCATTCTCTGAAATGTTACCCATAATTTGTTATGATCCACACAAATTCCTTTGCATAGTCAATAAAACACAAGTAAATATCTTCCTCGTATTCTCTGCTTTTGATCAAGATCCATCTGATATCAGCAATGATATACCTCATTCCGCATCCTCTTCTGAATCTGGCTTCAATTTCTAGCAGTTCCTTGTTGATGTACTGCTGCACCCGCTTTTGAATGATCTTCAGCAAAATTTTACTTGCGTGTGATATTAATGATATTGTACGATAGTTTCAGCAATCTGTTGGATCACCTTTCTTCGAAATGGGCACAAATATGGATCTCTTGCAGGTGGTTGGCCAGGCAGCTGTCTTCCAAATTTCTTGGCATAGACAAGTGAGCACCTCCAGCACTGTATCCATTTGTTGAAACATCTCAACTGGTATTCTGTCAATTCCTGGAGCCTTGTTTTTCACCAATGCCTTCAGTGCAGCTTGGACTTCTTCCCCAGTTCTATCAGTTCTTGATCATATGCTACCTGTTGAAATGGTTGAATGTCAACCAATTCTTTTTGGTGCAGTGACTCTGTCTATTCCTTCCACCATCTTTTTATTTTTGTTTTATTGTGCTTTAGGTGAAAGTTATAGTTCAAGTTAGTTTCTTATTCAAAAATGTATACACACATTGTTTTGCGACATTGGTTGCAATCCCCAGAATGTGACAACACTCTTCCTTCTTTCATCCCCGGTTCCCTATGTCCATTTGTCCAGTTCTTGTCCCTTCCTCCCTTGTCCTGCCTTTGGGCTGGAGTTGCCCATTTGGTCTCATATATTTGAGTGAACCAAGAAGTAGTTTCTTCATGTGTGTTAACAGTTTGCTTTATAGGCCTGTCTAATCTTTGTTTGAAAAGTGGGCCTTTCATCTTTTTTTGATGCTTCCTGTGTCGTTCAATATTTTGCCCACAGAACCCTTCAAAATTGTAACTCAAGGCTTGAATGTTTTCTTCAGTTCTTTCAACTTGAGAAATGCTGAGCATGTTCTTCCCTTTTTGTTTGCTAACTCCAGATCTTTGCACATCTCATTATAATACTTTACTTTGTCTTCTCGAGATGCCCTTTGAAATCTTATGTTCAGCTCTTGTACTTTATCATTTCTTCCATTCGCTTTACCTACTCTACGTTAAAGAGCAAGTTTCAGAGTCTCTTCTGACATCCATTTGTGTTTTCTTTCTTCTTAATGAAACACTATTCCACAATAAAAATGAACTGCTGATACATGCAACAATGTATATGAATCTCACAGACATTATGTTGAATGAAAGAAGCCAGACAAAAAAGAGTACATAATGTATAATTCCATTGATATATAGAGTTCTAGAACAGGCTAAATGAATCTATGGTGATAGAAATCAGGTCTGCGGTTCCATTGAGTGAGTGTGGGAGGGGAGACTGTCTGCAAAGCGACACAAGGGCACTTTCTGGGATGAAGAAAATGTCTTATATCTGGATTGGAGATGGTTATATGAAAGTACAGAGTTTTAAAACTCATCAAACTATACATTTAAAATCTGTGCATTTGATCTTATATGATTGTATACAAATTATATAGAGAGTTAAAAAATAAGATATATAGGAATATGAAGCAAAAGTGAAGATTAACAATGATGAAATCAATAGAAATTATTATAACAAAAAATTCAGTAATTCATTAAGAAGAAATCCATTTCATGTGGAAATAATGAGTAATAGGCTCTTGGATTGTTCAAAATAATGAAGAAGAATGAGTCACATGATCAAATTGGAAAAAATAATGAAATTTATTCTGACACAAAATACCATTATATAAAATTCACAATATGTGAGGGTAAAGTCAAAAAGTATTGCTACAGTATCATAAAAACCTTTATTAAACAAAAATATCAAAATGTGAAGCTACTGTTTCTTGACATATCCTCCAACTAGGTCTATACACTTCTGAAGGTGGTGTTTCCTCTCTCTAACCCTGCCCCGAAGAATTCTGTGCTCTTTGATTTACACCATGTCAAAACGGTAGTTTTGGCCTCCTCGAGGGACTCAAATTGTGTTCCTTTTAAATGTTCTTTGAGTTTTAGGAACAAAAAGAAGTCTAAACGGGCAAGATCAGGGCCATAGGGTGGATGGGGTAAGGTTTCCCAATGAAGTTCTTGTAGGCCAGCTCTTGCTACCCTTGAAGAATGAGCAGGTGCATTGTCGTGCTGGAAAAAGTTCCTTGGCCCAATCTTCCTGGTCTTTTTCTCACCGATGCAGTTTTTAATTGTCTTAAAACTTCTTCATAATAAGCTCCTGTGATCATCCTGTGTCCGTCAAGAAAATCTACCAAGATTACCCCTTTGGAATCCCACAAAAACAGTTGCCATAGCCTTCCAAGTGGTCTTCCCTCTCTTGGCTCATTTTTGAGGTCTTCCCGACCTTCCTTAAAACGCTTGATCCATCCAAAAACTGTTGTTTTATGTGGGGCACCATTCCCATAAACCTGTTGCAAAGCTTCAATGATTTGGGAAGATGTCCACTTGAGTTTTGGTAAAAATTTAATATTAGCCCTGACCGCAAAATCATTTTTTCCATGGCACAAAAAGTATCCTTTTTTTTTTAAGGCACCCTAACAAGACTAAGAAAAGTACATTATTGAGAGAACTTGTCTGCAGCCATCCACCGATCTCAGAGATATGTTTAAACACGTTTTGTTTGGAATAAATCCATGCATGTATGAACTGGAACCCTAGTAGCAGTACTTTCTGACTTAGCCTTGTATATCTAAAAACAAGGTCATCTCTGATAACCTGGTAATTGTGTCCTCAATTTATAGTATTTAGGTTCAGTCATTACACCAGAGCATTTGAAGTGCTTTGAAATCTTATAGCTCGTATATGAAAGAAACTTGGTAAAATTTTTCTTATATTTGATCACAATCCTAAAAATTTACATAAAAGTATCAAAATAAATCATTAAATTGAAACTTTTCCACACTGTTAATAATATTTTATCAACCTTGCTAGGAAAAAGACTGATTATTCTATTCTCTGTATAGAAAATTATCTTACAATCTTATTGTTATATGAAGTGGTAATTAAAGTGTATGCAGCCAAAATATATAACTTTTATAGAGTTGTGCCAGGCAGTTTAAATATTATTTTTCTGGATTTTTTATGTTTGTGGGTTTTGTGAGTCTTAAAATATTTATAATTTGTGTTAATTTATTCATTCCAAATAAATATCAGTTTTCATTGGAAAGGTTGTGGAGAGACTGCAACACTTATACACTGTTGGTGGGAATGTAAAACGGTACAACCACTTTGGAAATCGATTTGGCACTTCCTTAAAAAGCTAGAAATAGAAGTACCATATGATACAGCAATCCTGCTCTTTGGAATATATCCTAGAGAAATAAGAGCCATCACACGTATAGATATATGCACACCCATGTTCATTGCAGCACTGTTTACGACAGCAAAAAGATGGAAACAACTTAGGTGCCCATCAACAGACCAATGGATAAACAAATTACGGTATAGTCACACAATGCAATACTACACAACGATAAAGAACGACGATGAATCCGTGAAACATAACATAGAGGAAGCTGGAAGGCATTATGCTGAGTGAACTTAGTCGCAAAAGGACAAATATTGTATGAGACCACTATTGTAATAACTCAAGAAAAGGTCTAAACACAGCAGAAAATCTTCTTTGATGGTTACGAGGATGGGGAGGGAGGGGAGGGACATTTTCACTAACTAGACAGTAGACAAGAATTATCTTAGGTGAAGGGAAGGACAACACACAAATACAGGGGAATTCAGCACAACTGGATTAAATCAAAAGCTAAGAAGTTTCCTGAATACAAGCAAACACTTCAAGTGACAGAGTAGCAGGGGCAGGGGTCTGGGGACTATGGTTTCAGGGGACATCTAGGTCAACTGGCATAACAAAGTTTACTGAGAAAATATTCTGCATCTCACTTTGGTGTGTGGCATCTGGGGTCTTAAAAGCTAGTGAGCGGCCATCTAAGATGCATCAATTGGTCCCAACCCACCTGGAGCAAAGGAGAATGAAGAACACCAAAGACACAAGGAAAATATTAGCCCAAGAGACAGAAACGGCCACATAAACCAGAGACTCCGTCAGCCTGAGACCAGAAGATCTAGATGGTGCCCTACTACCACCAATGACTGCCCTGACAAGGAACACAACAGAGTTTCCCTGATGGAGCAGGAGAAAAGTGGGGTACAGAACTCAAATTCACATAAAAAGACCAGACTCAATGGCCTGACTGAGACAGGAAGGACCTAGAAGACATGGCCCTGGGACTCTCTGTTAGCCCAAAACCATTCCCAAAGCCACCTCCTGAGACAAAGATTAGACTGGACTATAAGAAATAAAATGATACTCGTGAAGAGTGTGCTTCTTAGCTCAAGTAGATGCATGAGACTAAATGGGCAGCTTCTGTCCGGAGGTGAGATGAGAAGGCAAAAAGGGACAGGAGCTGGTTGAATGGACCCGGGAAATTTGAGATGGAAAGGAGGAGTGTGCTGTCACATTATAGGGAGAGCAACCACGTGTATAAATTTTTGTATGAGAAACTAACTTGAACTGTAAACTTTCATTTAAAGCACAATAAAATATATATATAACTGTGTTAAAGACATATGTATTAATATTGTATGTTGAAATATTTTCTTCAATCTAAAAGTTCATTTTTTTCGTTTGATTTTATGAGATTAAAATAATTTCACATGCCCTTAAAAAGTATTGTAGGCTCTAGGTTCTGAGCTACTGTGTCTAATGGATAAGTCACTCTGTTCAGAGTTCAGGGTAGTGTTTCTTACACTGTGATGAGTAGGTTGGCATTTACAAATATTCTTTCATATCTACTTTAATAAAATCAATTTCAGAAATATACACCTAAATATATGTAAAAATTCTTCAAGGATATATACGTCAAAATGTTAACTATGGTTATCTCAGGTGATTTTTATTACCTTGTTTATCTCTTTGGGTTAAAATTTTTCAATAGCCGTCCAGACCCTTATTTTAAATATGTATTATATAAAAGTATTATTGTTGAAAGGATATATACACAATTTATAACACAGTGTGGTTTGAAACAGGTTCATTTGTATTTGGCTGAAACATTTGGGAGAGTGGATAACAACCGGAAACGAGAAGAAAAAAAAGAAGTCCTTGCCTCGCGGTCCAACTTCAACTACTGCTACTGCGTGAATCGCTAAATTCTCATAAGGGCCATCAAAGCCTTCAAATAAGCCACGCCCCCTTACTGAAATGTTCCTTCACCATGACTTCTGCTCTCCATTCTTGTTTGGCTTGCTTGGTCTGTCTCAACCTCCGTTTAAGGTTCTCCTTCTTAAGACCTTCCCAGACCAACCTATCTAAATCGCACCCATCTCAGCCTCTTCTTTTCCTTAGTGGCAGTAATCACTTATTGTTTGTCTCCTCTGACTATAAGCTAGTAGTTATTCCTCATCAAGATCAGTAGATAGCACATTGAACGCATTAAGAAAAATGAGTAGCTTTTCCAATATATTTTTAAAAATCTTTGTCGTATTCTGTATTGTTTGTATTCTTTACATTGTCTGAT
>NW_004443974.1:16635908-16650272 GCF_000243295.1 Trichechus manatus latirostris | reverse complement strand
ATATATATATATATGTATATGGAGCCCTGGTGGCGCAGTGGTTAAGCGCTACGGCTGGTAACCAGTAAGTTGTTCGAAGCCACCAGCCGCTCCTTGGAAACCCTATGGGGCAGTTCTACTCTGTGCGATAGGGTCTCTATGAGTCTGAAAATCGACTCAGGCAACGGGTTCGGTTGTATTTATATATTCCCCTAAATTACATATTGATTACATATATTTTAAGTCTTTAAAGAGAAAAAAACAATTCATTCGCAATCCGTAACACACACTGAAACTGAAACTCCCGAGGCTTTGAAAAAAGGAAAAAAAAAAATCTCAAAAGCTGAGAATCGAAAACGGAAAACAGTAGGCGCTAAACTTGCCGCATAAACTAGGAGCTTGTGGAACCGCACACACACCCAGGCGGGGCCGCTTCACTGATCAGAGGCAAACTTTCCACACCCGTATGCTCCTGATTGGCCGTGCCCCAGCGGTCCGGAAGTGACGTCCGCGCCCCAACCTCTACGGGGAGCCCCGTTGCCTCTTTGCACGTCCCGCCTCACGGCGCACCAAAACAAGAAAAAAGCGGCTGGGGCGGGGCCTGCAGACCGTCGTCTTGGCGGAGGGGGCGGAGCTTTTGCTCGCGGCGAGCGAGGATTGGGTTGTCGAGTGCGGACTGAGGCTGGGTTGCATCAGAGGCGGTTAGGTCGGCGGGACCGCACTTCCGCCCCTTACGGACTGTATAGCGGAGACATGGAGGTAGGCTAGCGGCCGACGTGAGGCCTAACGGGGTGAAGAGAACTGCAGGCACGCGGCCGTGGGCTGGTCACGTGAGGGCACGCGCGCGGCGAGTGCGCGCGGGGTCGCGTCGAGTAACCGTCGCGGCGCGTGAGGCCCTGGAGGGTGGGGGAGGGGCGACGCGAACCCCGCTGCTTCCCAGTGCGGGTCGCTGCGCCTGAGGTAGGAGCACTCTTCGGCGTATGGTGGGTCGCCCCCCTCTGTGCCACTTGCTCTTCGGGCTTCCGGACGCTGGGACCCACTTCCCTTCCTGTCAGTTCTGTGAGTCTACACCGCGGTCTCACGTTACTTGTTTTTGGTTTCGGCACTGCGTAGGTTTCTTGCGGGTGAGTAGGGGGATTGGTCGGGGTCTCTTAAAAATTAAATCTCTGTTCCCTCGACGCCCCGCCTTCCTCCTGCTTGTAGGTCTCTCTCTTTAGAGAGTGAGCTGATCACGAATGGCCACCTGAGCGCTCTCTGCCCCATCTGAAGGGGATGGAGCGTTGACAGCACGCCTGAGGGGTTTTGTCTGCCCTCGCCATTTCCAGCAGCGATGGACGTACCAAAGACTTGCCAGGACCCAGTGTGAAGTGGGCGTGTTTGCTTTAAGGGATAAGAACCCCATGATGATGAGGAGGAGGAGTTTGCTATTTAGAATGACAGAAATGACCTAGTTAACGCTGATACTAGGGTTGAAGTTATCTGTCCTTGCTAATTTGGGGGCGTTTTTGACAAAGTGCTTAGCTGTCTTAGGAGCAAATGTGGGACCGGGACTAGGAGTCAAAATCACAGTTTCACCCCTCATTTATTACGTGTGTGTCCATGACTAACTTGCCTGACTTCTCTGAGCTTGAGCTTCCTTATCAAATGGGAATGTTTGTCTCTGTAAGTTTCGTGTGAGTCACAGATGAGATAAGGAGCATAAAAACCACTTTATAAATATACAGTGTTGTTCCCTTTCTTATTTCAGAAATGTTCTTTTGGGGCCAGAGTTTGGGTATATCTGAATGCAAAGCCTCATCCATTCACAGATAAGCCCAGGAATCTTGGCTGACAGGATCACTTTGCTGTAGGCCATTTGCCCAGGTAAGTATTATTTAATGAACATTTAAGACATTTTTTAGTCACTTAGTATGTTCTAAGCAATGGAGTTAGATATATAGAACAGATCTTTGCCCTAACACACTCAAAATTGGTGAGGATGGGGCAGTTGGGTGGAAAACAGATAAACAGGAGTTCGGATCAACATGGTAAGTACAATGATGAAAACATGTTCAGAGTCCTGAAGGGATAGAGAAGAGGGTCCTCAAAGAGGAACTGGAAGGGAGAGAATGGGTCAGATAAGTCTTCCAGACATCGTGACACTCTGCTTTTCAAACCTGGCTTTCTGTTAGAATCACTGGTGGAGTTCTTTCAAATTAATCTGAGTTTTATCAGTTTTATCTACATTTTTTAAGTTCCCAAGGTGATTCTGATGTGCCTTCAGGGTAAAGAACCAGGCAGAGATATGGAAGATGGGTGGGTGTTCAAGGCAGATAGAAGAGCTTCCATAAAGTCAAAAAAAAAAAAAAACAAACCAAACCCGTTGCCTTCCAGTCGACTGGTAGCAACCATATAGGGAATGCCAAATATCATGAAGAATTTTAGAAAGAACAAGTGAGGGGAGGTAAATGTGGGAAAATGACAAGAGATGGTGCTGAAGGCAGATTATGGAGAGCCTGTGTGTTGAGCTGAAAAGTTTGAATTTTATCCCGAAATTGTGGAGGAGTCCTTTGTGCTTTGAACTCTGATAGTATGTCCTAGTTATCTAGTGCTGCTATAACAAATATCACAAGTGAATGGCTTTAACAGATTTTTTCTTTCACAGTTTAGAAGGCTAGAAGTGTGAATTCTGGGTGCTGGCTCCAGGGAAAGGCTTTCTCTCTCTGTCAGCTCTGGGGGAAGGTCCTTGTCATCAGTGTTCCCCAGTCGAACTTTTCAGCGCAGGGACCCTGCATCCTTTAGATGCACCATTCTCCTGGCTCTTGTTTCTTGATGGTATAAGGTCCTCCATGTCTCTCTGCTTGCTTCTCTCTTTCACATCTTAAAAGAGATTGATTTAAGATACAACCTAATCTTTTTTTTTTTTTAATATTTTATTGTACTTCAGGTGAAGGCTTACAGAACAGATAGTTTCTCATGTAACAGTAACACACATGCTGTTTTATGACATTGGTTAACAACCCCACAACATTTTAACCCTCTAAATTCTCAACTTTTTTTTTGTGAAAATACACATAGCCAAAGATACGCCATTTCAAAAATTTTTTTTACATACACATTTAAGTGACATTGACTACGCTCTTCTAATTGTGCTGTTATTCTCACTTAAGATGAAGGCTTACAGGACAAAATAGTCTCCCATTTAACAGTTACTACAAATGTTGCCCTATGACAATGGTTAACAATCTCACAACACATCAACAATATCCTTACTCTACTTTGTGTTCCCTATCATCAGCTTCCTGCTCCCCTTCTGCCTTCTGGGCCTTGTCACTGGACTCCTGTACCTCGTTACTCTCATGGTTTTACTGGGCTGTCCACTCACAGGCTGATCAGTGAACCTTGAAGGTAACTTTACCACCGAGCTAAAAGGGTGTCTGGGGGCCATACTCTCAGGGTTTCTCCAGTCTCCTCTAGGCCAGTAAATCTGGTCTTTTTTTTTTTTTCTTTTGTGAGTTAGAATTATGCTCTACATCCTTCTCCAGCTCTGTCCAGAACCCTCTGTTATGATCCTGGTCAGAGCAGTCAGCGGTGGTAGCTGGGCACCATCTAGCTGTACTGGACTCAGTCCGGTGAAGGTCTTGGTAGCTGTGGACAATTAGTCCTTTGGACTAATCTTTTCGTTAAGATACAACCTAGTCTTGTAGATTGAGTCCTGCCTCATTAACAAAACTGCTCCTAATCCTAGAGGAAGGATTTACAGCACGTAGGTAAATCACATCAGGTGACAAAATGGTGGACAATCACACAATACTAGGAATCATGGACTGGCTATGTTGACACATATTTTTAGGGGACACAATTCAATTGATAATACAGTATTTAGGAGGAAGAATTGGTAGGATGGATCAAAAAAGAGATCAGGTAGGCTTCCAGATTAGATAGTAATCCAGGCAAATAATGAAAATATAGTTAGACTGAAAGAAAGTACAGGTGTAATTAAGGAGATAGACTCTATGGAACTCATAGAAATGGGAGCGAAGGAGGTTAAAAAAAACCAGAAAAAACAAACCCACTGCCGTCAAGTCGATTCCAACTCATAGCGACCGCATAGAGTTTTCAAGGCTGTAAATCTTTACGGAAGCAGACTGCCATATCTTTCTCCTGTGGAGCTATTGGTGGTTTCGAACTGCCAACCTTTTGGTTAGCAGTCGATCACTTTACCCACTGCACCATCAGCAATCCTAAAGGGAGGATCCAAACCCGTTGCCAAACCCGTTGCTGTCAAGTCGATTCCGACTCATAGCGACCCTATAGGACAGAGTAGAACTGCCGCATGAAGTTTCCAAGGAGCAGCTTGTGGATTTGAACTGCCGAACTTTTGGTTAGCAGCTGAGTTCTTAACCACCGTGCTATCAGGACTCCTTGGAACTTAGAGATGGGAACGAAGAGAGGATAAAAAACCAAAAAATAAATAAATAAACCGAACCCATTGCTGTCAAGTCATTTCTGACTCATAGCAACCCTATAGGATTTCCAAGGCTGTAAATCTTTATGGAAGCAGACTGCCACATTTTCTCCTGTGGAACTGCTGGTCGCTTCAAACTGCCGACCTTTCCATTAGCCCTCGATCACTTTACCCGCTGTGCCACCGGGGCTCCTAAAGGGAGGGTGGTGTAGGATAATTCCCAGGTTACTGGTTTAAAAACTGAAAGGATGATAATGCCATCAATATAGGAAATACAGGAGTAATGACAGATTTAAGTTAAGGACTTCTAGTCATGTTTGCTTTGAGATGTGAGTACAGATACACTGTATGCAGTTGGATATTGAATATATATGTCTGGAGTTTGTGAGAAAGGTCTAGGCTATCACTCATTGAGTAGCTGGAACATAGTTAAGTATTGCATTAAGAATTTTACATAAGTTCTCAGTCTTTGGGAAGCTTCAGCGTAGGTGGTAGTTAAAGCAGTTTTTTGAATTAGGTCACCTTGGAAGGAGAGGATTGAAGAAGGAAAAGTCCTGAGGACAAGCCTTTGGAAACTTTGGTATTTAGGACGTGAACAGAGGATGAAGCAATTACAAAGGAGACTGAGGAGAAAAAATGGCAGGAGAACTGTGTGTTAGCTAAGGAAAGTGTGGTCAGTATCTTCATATGCTTTAGAGGGGTCAAGTAAAGAACCTATTGGATTTGATAGTATAGAAACTATCAGGGACTTTTTTGAAAACTTTCGGTGGAGTACAAGAGTAGAATCCAAAGTGCAAAGGAGATGAAGTAGGTGATGGTAAATCTATATTATTTTTTCAAGAAGCTTAGCTGAGAAGGATAAAGGAAAGTGATATTTGAAATTTCTGGCTGACTAATATTGAGAAACGATATCCCAAGGATAAGTGAAAAGTTATAGCCTGCGCCTCTGATGAAGCATACTATATTATTGACACTTTTTCCTGCTCGGGAGTGGTTTTCATTTTCTGTCCTGCGCTTAAGGATTGCTTGGACAACCTAATTTTGCGTGGTTCAGTAACGATTCCAAGCAGCTAAAATTGGATGAAATTAAAACAGACTTCAAGATGAACTTAGAGTTTTTCAAAAACAGGATTCATGGTTGTTTATAAGCAGTAATTTTTCCCCTAAAGGAAAATTAAAAATCGACCCTGTTGAGATTTCTTGGTCTTAGCCATCAGGCCAGTGACGATTTTAGATTTGGGAACATAACCTCATTATGGCCTGTTGAGAAGAATCATAGAAGCATACATTTCTGTGTTGACATGTTGTACAGCACTATCCTCTATTTTGTAGATTCCATAGCACTTACCTGTTCCACGGCAATAACTCTCATCTACTTTGAGAAAATTTAGTCCTGCTTTCTGGGGTGTGGAAGTAGGCTACCTCTCTTTTTGCATAAGATGAAAAGCAGGCTCCTTAATTTTCTTAATAGAAGGTTTTTCTTTTTTTTTCTGTCTGCTATTACTTTAAAGTACACCGCACTTTGCACTTCAGTCCCTTAATTAAGTTTATTTTTTAAAAATTTTAGTGTGTTGTAGGGGAAAGTTTATGCAGCAAATTAGGTTCCCATTTAACACTTTTTATGCATATTGTTTCATGTCATTGGTTAACGGTTTTCACAATGTGTTAACATTTTAATTGTTTCCATTCTGTTTGTTCTGTTTCTAGATTCCCTTCCCCTTCTGGCTTTCTCATTTTTGCTTTTGGGTAAATGTTGATTGGTCTCGTGTTTAAGGGAGCATGTTACTGATTGGTGATACTGTTTATTTTATAAGCCAATCTATTATTGGCTGAAAGGTGACCTCCAGAAATAGCTTCAGTTCCATTAACTCAGTTTTCAAAGTTTAAATGGACTGCAAACTGTTATTCACCAAAATCATACTATCATGCTTGAAACAAATGATGTTTGAGAAATCTCCATGATGTTTAATTTTCTATTCTTAGGTCTTCTAAGTTCACTCCCTACATTGAATTAGATCACTGGAAAAAACAGCTTATGTGAATTCTGTAAACTCCCTAGTGTTATATTGATGTTTCAAGTATAAGAAATGCTCTTTGAATACATAATTTTATATTCTGCAAAAACACAGTGAAGACCTTATCTGTTATGTTATTCTCTATTTTCTATTGTATAGCACACTTGCACGCAACAGGCATTACTGAAATGTAATTGAAGTAGAATTAGTGCCAGGAAAGAGCTGGGCTCTCCAGCTGAACTTGCATACTTTTGTTCACATGAAAACTTTGTAACTCATCATGGCTATTCTCTTTGCTCTGCTTTTCAAAAAGTTCCTAATTTAGGGTTTAGTGAAATTCTAAATACGTTTTGATTTCTCTTTTTTTTTAAATCTGTCTTAAATGTCATTTTGTATGTATGTAACAATGTTGAAAGCTAACCCCAAATTCTTTTTAGATGCATGAGGAAAGTATAAAATTAATATTTAAAAAATTAAAAAATTCAATTCACAAAGCAAGTACATGTATCTTATTTTACTTAAACGCATTTATATGTAATTATTTTATCATGGGTGTAAGAAGAAATTAAAGCATTAAAGTTTAAAAAAAAATTCGTTACTTTTAGGAAGTAGTATTATGCTACAAAAGCCTTGCAGCAAAATATAATTTCTGTCAACGTGTTACTGATTTCCCGTTAGCAAAGATTATGCAGTCTCAATTTTGGGGGGTATGTGTTCAAAAACCTTATATTGCCAAGTTTCCATACCCAAATATTCAGTGACTTGGATTAGGTTTCTTAACTTTGTATTGTCCCCTCTTCCTCCCTGCAAAGAAA
This sequence comes from Trichechus manatus latirostris, assembly GCF_000243295.1. Taxonomy (NCBI): domain Eukaryota; kingdom Metazoa; phylum Chordata; class Mammalia; order Sirenia; family Trichechidae; genus Trichechus; species Trichechus manatus. The sequence continues at coordinate 16,643,016 of NW_004443974.1, read as the reverse complement.
CGTTTTAGACATCTTTTCCTAATTGCCCCTCACATGAAATTTTAATGCCACAAATATCCGTGCTACATAAAGATGAGGACTTTTTTGACGGCCACAAACTGATATCATCCCCTTGAGGGTGATATGACCCTGTTGAGAGTGCATGAATGTTAGGTCCGTTAAGTTTATGAAATAAATTTATAATTTAACAGTTGACTTCGTGACTTTTTTCCTCCATTAGGGTGATGTTTTACATATATTGGATAGTTAATTTAAGGTCAAGTTTCTCAAGATCAGATCTGTTAGATAATTTTCTTGCCTCAATACCCAATCAGTATTTTCATATGAATGAACACTTTCCTTGATTCCACTTCGTGTGAATTTCTACCTTTTGTTGTTGCAGACTGGCTAATAGTTGTTTGTTTAGATAATACTTACTTGGTTTTTCTGATGTTTTTCTCATGATTAGACTGGGATTATGGGGTGGCTATAAGTAGAAGTCTATCCAACAGCAACTACAACCCCGGGGTTGAAATTCCCTTCTCGTGACATTATGTGTGTGTATGGCGGGGGCGAGGCTATCAATATGACTTATCACTGGTGATGTTAACCTTGATCAGGTTTGCCAGACTTCTCCATTGTAAAGCGACTGTTTTTCCTTTTCCACACTTTTCTTTGAAAGTGGTTCTCACTAATCCAGCTCACACTCAGGAGGTGGAATTAAGCCTCACCTCCTGGAACAGGGAGTAACTACATATTATTATTTTTAATTCTTCTGTGAGGAAGATTTGTCACTTCTTCCCTTTTTTTTATTCAATCATTTATATCAGTATGGATTCTTGTATATTTTATACTTTAGGTTATAATTACATTATTTTCTTGCTCACATTATTTCAGCTTTGGCTACTGGGAGCTCTTACGGGTTGTCTCCTGTGGTGAAATGAGTTCCTTTATGTGGCCTTTTGCCTTGGTTCTTTGGAGAAACAGCTTTAGAGATCTTCCCCCTAAGCCCTGAGGAGTTACCTTTGCCCTAGTTTTCTGCCCTAGAGGGTCTATTACTTTTGCTAGGTTGATTGAATTTCCTGGGTAAGCTGTAAACAACTTGGTTTAATACATTTTGTCTGGCCCTGGGCTACAGCCTGCCCTGTATATACACCTTGCAGTGATTGGTCAGTATACTATGCAAATGAAGTGACTGTAGCCTACTATGCAAATGAAGTATCTGTGGCCTACCAAGAGGGGTTTGGTCTGTTTGTGGCTGCGCCGGAAGAGGCCGTGCCTTGAAATTGGCAAGGAGTTGTATATTTAAGCAGTCAGCCCCACAGAGGTTTTTGAGACAGAAGCAGAAGGAAGAGAGAAGCAGCAGGGAGAGGAGGCAAGGAACTTCCCAGAAGAACTGTAACAGGGGTCAAGGGATATAACATTGAAGACAGCAAGAGGCTCAGAAGAGGCCCAGTGGCAGAGCCAGCAGCAACAGGCTTGGGAGAGAGCCGGTAGCAATGGGCATGGAAGGGGCCCAGCGGCACAGCTGGCAGCGACAGACAGCAGGGCCAAGAAGAGCCTATTCTCAGGGACCAAGAGGAGCCTGTCCTGAGGGGGCCAAGGGGAGGACTGCACTGCTGAGAGAGTTATCCTACACTGAAGAAGGGACACTCTGTGTGCTTCCTGATGACGATCCTGATTTGTAACCTTTTAATCCTGGTCCTGAGTTGTACCCTGTTACTTCGTTAATAAACCACTTAACTGTTAAGTCCAATTCGTGAGTTCTGTGAGACATTGCAAGGAATTACCAAACCCAAACGAGGGAAGGAGAATGGCCAGTGTCAGAGATGGAGTGGTGCAGCAGCTTGGAGAATGTAGAAATCTGGGATATAGTTGACCTCCGCCTCATAGGGATTGACTTTGTGCTGATTCTTGGATTTGAAGTTGTTTGTGTAGCTCCAGTGTCCCTTTGACATGTTCCCATTTTTTTGTAGTATAAGCATTTCCTTACTTTCTGACACTACAAGATATTCTAGGCTCATCTGGTATCTTCCCTGACCTAACCTTTTCTTTATTTTTATCAGTGCAGACATTTGCTTTTTGTTTGGGCACAATACACTGTTTACTAACAGCGACCTTTCTATTAGCTTTCTACACGTGTTTCGTTAGGGATAAAACTATAGGTTCTTAGCTTATTTTTGTTACAGCTTATTGGAGTTCATCTATGGAGATCTCTTTGGAATCTAGTCTCTATCTTACTTGCTAATCCTTTCAGTTTCGTGTGCTGTGCAGTTCTGATAAATCTGCCTCACGTATCTTCATTCAGACCTTTGACGGACATGGTTCCTTGGACTTTCTCTTGCTTTCTGGTTCCCTCTTGCTACTTTGCTGTCTTTGAGATTGCTAGGACTTGGAAGATTATTTCATTTTAGCCATTTCACTGGGTGGTGGAGGCTTTGATATAAAAACAAATTATCTTAAATTGAAGGCAGTCAACCTTAGTAGCAATAAGTTGTTAACATTTGTAACTTGTTAGAGTTTACAGTGCATTGAAGAGCAGTGAGTTATGGTCAGTGATTCACACATACACATGCACATTCATGTATGTATACTTTCTAATCAAGAGAAATTCCTTTTCTGTATGGATTTTTGTTATTGGTACAGGTTGGTATTTATGTATTTTTTTATTTCCAGGATTTCTGGAACATAGCCTTTGGGAATGTGAAAGGTTTCCTGACCTTTTGTCTGGATCCAGTACATCACTAGAACACTCCAAAATCTGTACTTTGAAAACATGTTGATAATTCTGTCCATCAGCACTACATAGTTTTAAACCTCCTTTGTAGCACAACTGTATATTGCCTTATGGTATTTATTACCAACAAAGTGCTTTCATTTCATTTCTTTATATTTTTCATGTGTCAAAGATAAGATTTTTAAGAGTAGGCACAGATCTGAGTTTAGTCAGTCCTTGTTACGCTAGTCAGCAGAACGTTCTGGCTGTGGTGGAGGGACATTTTTTAAGTTGAAGATCAGGGCCCACTGGTAGGAAGTGTACCTATTCATCACACAGACTAGGCCTGAGATTTTTTAAAATTTTTCTTTAGTCTTTAGCTGTCTTCCTTTCTGAATATAGGTACAGAATGAGCACATGTTGTTGGTGTACACCAGGTGGTGGTTCCACCATTGACTTCCTAAAGCGCTATGCAGCCAGGACCAACACCAGTGAATTTCAAACAGCTGATGAAGACCTCTGCTACTGCTTGGAGTGTGTGGCTGAATACCATAAAGCAAGAGATGAATTGCCATTCTTGCATGAGGTAATTTAGATTAGATGGGCAATATTTTTAGGAGCTTGATAACTAGGAAGAGATTAAGTTTAAATTCTATTAGAAGCATTCAAGGACATCATGATATGATTTAAACTCTGAAGGCTAATCTAGTTGCCCTTCCACTACCCTGCTCATTGCCTGGGACCTAGTAGGTACTGAGTAAACACTTACTAATAGAATTGAATTGAAACCTGTAAGAGAATTTTATGATCCATTAATCATTTTGGAATAAAATCAGTTTTATGAAAAATTATGTATGGGGATTTTTTTTTTTTTCCCGGTAACTTATTTGATAATATACAGTTTTGGTTCTTTTTTTAAAGTCAGTATACTTGACATGTCTGAATGGCTTGGTTATTTTCATTATTGGTTAATAGTTCTTTTTTTTCCTTAATTTTTTAACTAGTAAATGGTATAAAACTCTAAGGGTAAGTATTTTCAGTCATAGTAGGTAGGCAAGGTGAGAGAATTCTAGATACATGCCTGAGAATTTGGTTTATTATGTTTATTTAATGCAAAAACATAACACAGATCGTAGAGATGTGTAGTATTTAGAGGAAGAGGGGTTGATTAATTATGGATTCATATTGAGAAAACTTGGCATTTATAGTTTCCTAATTGTGAAGCTAGCCAATGTTTTCATGCTAAAGCTGATGTTTTAAGATAGGTACTATGGCTAGAACATGGAAGAGCAAAGCATAAAAGGCCTAGTTCATGCCTTTGACAAGCTCTAGCTTTTCATTTCCTTTTGAATATAGTTGGTAGGAATGTTATGAAATTTATAGCAAAAATGCGCCAAAGAAGTTTTAAACATTTCTGTTTAATCTCATAAAAGTGGCCATGTTTAGTGACTATTTTCTTTAAATAAATTCAATACATGATGTGTAGTATATCTTTAAACTTCTAAATTTTTATACTTAGGAAAAGGCTTTCTAGAAAGATAATCGTGTTTCGTATATTTTGTTGATACTAAGGTATAAAACACACTGCCCATTTTTCTTTTCTGTAGGTTTTGTGGGAATTAGAAACTCTACGTCTCATAAATCACTTTGAAAAATCTATGAAAGCAGAAATTGGAGATGATGATGAATTATATATAGTAGACAACAACGGAGAAACACATTTGTTTGACTTTACTGGCCAAGACTTTGAAAATAAGCTTCGAGTTCCTCTTCTTGAAATACTGAAATATCCTTACTTACTTCTGCATGAGCGAGTTAGTGAGTATCTTGGGTATTCCTCAAATTATATTAGTTTTACTTTTTTAAAAATTGTAAGGATTTAGGTTTATTTATATTGAAAATTTGATTACCAAATGTATAATTAGGGTACTTAATATATTTTTTTTCTAACATTTTATTAAAAAAGTTTTCGAGCATACAGAGAGGTTGAAAGAATTGTACAGTGAACACTGTATACCCACCACACAGATTCTACAATTGCTAAAGTTTTGCAATATTTGCTTTATCACGTATTTATTTATCTGTCCATTCAGTTCATTTTCATTCTTGTAATTTGTCTATAGCAGGATTTCTCATCTTGGCACTTGTGACATTTTGGCTGAATAATTCTTTGTTGTGGGGTACTGTTCTGTACCTTGTAGGATGTTGAGTAGCAGCCCTGGCCTCTATTCACTAGATGCCAGTGGCACACACACCCCTAGTATGACAACCAAAAGTGTCGCCAAACATTGTCCAGTGCCCCTGGGGAGCAAAAACCATTCCTGGTTGAGAATCGCTGGTCTACAGTAATTTTCACTAATCATCATGGCATAGCATATTATGGCTATCTAGATTTTGGTCATTTATATTTGCATTTCTTAATATGACTCTCTTAAGAGTAAGAACATTTTCCTCTTCTATCAGACCCTAACAAAATAACATTTAGCTGATATTCAAGTTTTCCCAGTAGTTGCAAAAAGTGTTTTTTAGCTGGTTTGTTTAGAGTCTAGTCAGGCCACACTGCATTTGGTTTATATTTCTTTTGTCTCTTAATCTAAACAACTCTACTCTTTTTAATATTTGTTGTATTTTTGGTGAAAAATGTATACAGATCATATACCCATTCAACAATTTCTTTATATACAGTTCAGTGACATTGGTTATATTCTTCATGTTGTGTCACCATTCTGCTATCTCTTCCTATATTGTTTCACCACCATTGACTTAGACTTATGACTGCATAAGCTACTCATCTGTGCTTTAGAGTTACTGTTGTCAGTTTGATCTGATACAGATAATTCTTTAAACATTCAATGCTTGGACTTCCGGGCAACATGGTGCTATAGTCAGAAGCACCACATCGTCCCTCCACGGCAAAGATCAGAAAAACTAAGTCAAACAGAGTCACGCGTCAATCTTGAAATGCTAAGCATCAAAAGAAGAGGTAAAGAACTCAGCCAAGCACTGAATGGAATAAGAAACTGACCAAGAATAGAGAGCCAGGAGAGATACAAGCAGAGGTCCCCTATCAGGTACCACAGTATGGATCCGCCATCTTGGACTCCTGTCAGAGATCAGTGAACGGGGTATGAGAAAGCAGCTTCAGGGAGCTTCCAGCAGGAGACAAAACAACCGGTAATCAGTGATATAGGCTTTCCCACCTCCCACCCTTCTTCACCCCCACTTAGTCTCCTCTGCTTCCTGCAGCCACAGTCTCTTGGCCGGGAAGCACTAGCTTCACCCTGGTTTCACTTGGATTCCACCTGCCCACACTGGCTGGCTCCCTGAGTGGCTTTTGTTGGCTGCTGGGTTGCTTTTTTCCGCTTCTTTAGATTTCTTCATTACCTCTCACCACCTCCCCCTCCTTTCTCTCAAATACCTGGCTCCAAGTGCCATCTGTGCTTCTTCCTGAAAGGCTGCGAAACACCGCTCCACTGTGAAACTGCTTCCTAGCCTGTGCTGCCACGTTGGTGGGACCCCCTGGGACTTTTTTGTTTGTTTGCTCTGATTTGTTTTTCTTTCTGTTTTCCCGGCTTGGGAGCCCCTTCTAGCCGGGCAGTACCGCGCGGCTTGGAAGCTACTCCTTTACTCTGCGCAGATGCGCAGGGACATCCCTGAGGGCATTTCTTTTTTCTTGTTTTTGGTTTTGTTTGTTTGTTTCTGGGGTTTTTTTGTTTCTTTGCTTTGTTCTCTCTCTCATTCCCTTTTTGTCTTCATTTCCAGTTTCTCGATTTATTCATTTTTTTCTTTTACCCTTTTTCTTTTTGTTTTCCCCCATTTCTCAGTCTCTCATCTCTCCACTCCAAAAGCAAGCTCCCTTAGCACTTTTTTTTGTTTCTGTGTATGTTTTTGGCTCCTGTTCCTCTCTCCTCTCTCTCCTCTTTCCCATACCCGTCTTAGCTCCACACATCACAATCTGCTCCCTCTTTCCTGCCTACCTGCACCGTGCGCTGAACATCACACTCCCAAGCAGCATAGGCATGGCCTACTGGAACCTGCCCTGCACTGATTCCCAGTCCGCACTGTCAGCCCTGGTACGTGCCACAAACAACCCATCCCAGCAACTCCCCTTCAGCTGGACCTGCCCTGTTTACCATACCTGAGTGACTGACCCTGCCCATTGGAGAAGGAGGTGAAAAGTATCGTGCCCACAGACGAGCAGACAACAAAGAACACACAGCCTGCCTGCTCAGACATAACCAAATAAAACAAAAAAGCAGGACGAAACAAACAAATCTACAGTCAGTAAATGAGGAAAATAACCACTGAATGCCCCAAAGACAGCAGACAACATCAAAACATTTATAAAAACAGGACAGGGTGGTTCTAGTAGGCATCCAAAATAAAACACCAGATGACCTTCCAGTAGAAGAA
>NW_004443974.1:16633789-16635458 GCF_000243295.1 Trichechus manatus latirostris | reverse complement strand
TCCAAACTCCCTGAGGGACTGAATTGCTGGGCAGAGGGCTGTGGGGACCATGGTCTCAGGGAACATCTAGCTCAATTGGCATAACAGTTTATAAAGACAATGTTCTGCACTGTACCTTCGTGAGTAGCGTCTGGGGTCTTAAAAGCCTGTGAGCAGCCATCTAACATACTCCACTGGTCTCAACCCTTCGGGAGCAAGGGAGAATGAAGAGAACAAGACACAAGGAAAAGATTAGTCCAAAGGACTAATGGACCACAATTACCACGGCCTCCACCAGATTGAGTCCAGTACAGCTAGATGGTACCCGGCTACCACCAGTGACTGCTCTGACTGGAATCACAATAGAGGGTCCTGGACAGAGCTGGAAAAGGATGTAGAACAAAATTCTAACTCACACAAAAAAGACCAGATTTACTGTCCTGACAGACTGGAGAAACCTCAAGAGTATGGCCCCCATACACCCTTTTAGCTCAGTGGTGAAGTCACTCCCGAAGTTCACCGTTCAGCTGGTTATTGGACAGCCTCGTAAAACAAAACGGGACTAATGAGGCACAGCAGTCCAGAGACAAGGACTAGAAGGCAGGAGGGGACAGGAAAGCTGGTGATAGAGAACCCAAGGTTGAGAAGGGACATTGTTGACATGTCATGGGGTTGTTTTCCATTGTCACAGGGCAATATGTGTACTAACTGTTTAATGAGAAACTATTCTGCAAACCCTCATCTAAGGTATTAAAAAAAAAAAAATTGTGAGATCAAATTGATAACAGCAACTTAAAAGGTTTGATGGGAAGTCTAGGGGGTGGTGAGTTGAAGATAATGGTGATGGAACAATTTGGAAAAGGATAGTGAGAATAGCAGCACAATTGAAAGAATGTGATTGATGTCCTTGAATTGTACGTGTAGAAACTTTTGAAATGGTGTAAGTTTGTCTAGGTATATTTTCACCCAAAAAAAGTCCTTCAGGGTCGAGAAGGGAGAGTGTTGACATGTCGTGCGGTTGTTAACCAATGTCATAAAAGAATATGTGCACTGACTGTTTTATGAGGAACTATTTGTTTTGTAAACCTTCATCTAAAATAAAATTTAAAAAAAAAGTTCAGTGCTCAATGTGAACATTTCTTTACTAATTTAGCTAAACTGTTGTTTTGAAAAGGATTTCAGGGGATACTTTCCATTCAGTGTTCATAAATATTCTCAGCACAACAGATTCAGGGGTTCTCCAGCCTCAGTGGTTCCAGTATTTCTGGATTCTGTAATAAATTTTAACTTCTGTTCCACATTTGTCTCCCTTTTGATCAAGACGCAGCTATGGAGTCCTTGATCAAAACGTTCAGTAATGAGAGTCAGGCACCATCCAGTTCTTCTGGTCTTATGGCAGAGGAGGCAGTAGTTCACAGAGGCAGTCAGACCTGCAGTCCAATTCCTTCTCTCATTCCTGAGTCTCCTTCCTCTGTTGCTCCAGGCAAATAGAGACCAGTTGTATCTTGGATGGCCCCTCACAATCTCTTAAGGCCCCGGACACTACTCACTGAACTAGAGGGTAGAACAAAACCAAAACCAAACCCATTGCTGTCGAGTTGATTCTGACTCATAGCGACCCTATAGGACAGAGTAGAACTGCCCCATAGGGTTTCCAAGGAGTGGTTGGTGGATTTGAACTGCCAACTTT
>NW_004443974.1:16633173-16633689 GCF_000243295.1 Trichechus manatus latirostris | reverse complement strand
AAAAATGAAGAAACCCTGAGAATTATGTGGGATACAATCAAAAGCAAAAATCTGTGAGTGACTGGAGTTCCAGAACAGGGGGAGAAAACAGAAAACAAAGAGAGGATCATTGTAGGATTGCTGACCGAAAACTTGCCCAACATCATGAAAGATGAAAAGCTGACCATCCAAGAAGCTCAACGAACCCCGTATAGGATAGACCCCAAAAGAAAATCACCAAGACATATCATAATCACACTCGCTAAAACCAAAGACAAGCAAAGAATCCTGAGAGCAGCTCTAGAAAAACAGAAAGTCACATACAGAGGAGAAACATTAAGACTAAGCTTGGTTTATTCGTCAGACACCATGCAGGCAAGAAGGCAATGGGATGACATATATAAAACCTTGAAAGAAAGAAATTGCCAGCCCAGAGTAGCATGTCCTGCAAAACTCTTGTTCATATATGTTGGTGAAATTAGGTTATTTCCAGATAAACAGAAATTAAGGGACTATGTAAAAACCAAACCAAACTTA
>NW_004443974.1:16572956-16632947 GCF_000243295.1 Trichechus manatus latirostris | reverse complement strand
TCTGACTCATAGCGACCCTATAGGACAGAGTAGAACTGCCCCATAGGGTTTCCAAGGAGTGGTTGGTGGATTTGAACTGCCAACTTTTTGGTTAGCAGCTGAGCTCTTAACCATTAGGGGTAGAACAGAAACTAAAAATAGTGTTAGGCCAGTTGGCTGAATAGTCTCATGACCGTAAACCTTTGAACCAAGAGAACTAATCCCACGAGGTGTTTGGTTGTATCTAAGTAGTTTCAGCAACTGCATCCTTTTTTTTTGCGGGAAGGGGAGGGGTTGCTGCTGCTGTTGTAAAATCATATCTAACACTACATTTGTCATTTCACCCTTTTTCTGGTGTACAGTTTAGTGATAGCAATTAGTCAAGTTGTGTAACCATTACCCTTAATCGATGCCAATTTTTCCATCAGCATAAACATAAACCCACTACTTCCCAGAGAATGATTCCCTGTCTCCCTCCCCCTCCTACCCCAGGTAACCACTGATAACTGTTGGTTTCTATATATTTACCTGTTCTTATCATTTCATATGGAGCCCTGTTGGCACAGTGGTTAAGATCTCGGCTGCTAACCAAAAGTCAGCAGTTCAAGTCCAGCAGCTGTTCCTTGGAAACCTTATGGGGCAGTTCTGCACTCTGCTGTAGGGTCACTATCAGTTGAAATCGACTCGATGGCAATGGGTTTTGCTTTTGGGTTGTTTTATATAAATGAGGTCATACAGTAATTGTCCTTTTGTGATTGACTTATTTCATTCAGCATAATGTCTTTGAGGTTCATCTATGTGTAGCATGCATCAGGACTTTATTTCTCTTTATGGCTGAGTAGTATTCTATCGTATGTATGTACCACTTTTTGTTTGTTTAACCATTCATCCGTTGATGGGCACTTGGGTTGTTTCTGCCTTTTTGCTAAAAAGACCCTACTCCTACACATGCGCACATACATACTTTTTTTTTTTCACCCATGAGTTTGACTTGTTGAAGAAACTGTATGGTAAAATAATGTACTTTATAGATTTTATCTGATTGCTTCTTTTTGAGTTTAACTTATTTTCTGACTTTTGTATTTTCAGTAAATGGAAAGGTAGCTCTTTTCTAAATCCATAAATTCTGAGTAATCAGATTTAAAATTCTAAGAAGGCAGTTTTCAAACTTTTAGTGAAAAATAATATATACAAAAAGGTATATAAGTTTGATTTTCAGAAACTAAACACGTTGTGAAAATAACACGTAGCTCAAGAAACAAAACATTACAAACACCCTGGAAGCTCCCCTCTTGCTCTTGCAGTCATTATCCCTCCTAAAGACAACAGCTGTCCCTGGCATAATACGTTTTGAAACTTGACAAACTAAAGTTGATTCATCTAGTAGGGTAAATATATGAGTCTCTTTGGACACTTCTCAAGAAGAAGAGTAATGAGGAATTTTCTATAAAGCAACAGGAATTAGAAGGGTGCTAGCATAGACCAGTGGAACAGACTAGAGGGTACAGAAATAAGCCAAATATATTTGAGGAATTTAGCATTTGATGATTGCAGCATTTCAAATCAGTGGAGAAAAGATGGATTATTCAGTCAGTGAGATTAGGACAGCTAGCTATTTGGGGAAAAAGTTGACTTCATCCTTTATTCCTGTACCAAATAAAGTCCAGATGTATGAAAATGTAAAATGGAATTGGACTTAATAACTGTAATTCTAAGAAGATACCCCCGTGGAGGTAATTACGCCAAGTGTAAAAGAACATGTATGGTCTAATAAAGTCTGAATAATTCTTAATAATTCACTATAGTCAACTGATTAATCTGTTAGGTAAAAATTGTTTCTGCATTCACACTATCAGCATTTTTATGCCTCAGCTAAAAACAACAAAAAACCTTTTCATTTACTTACAGAACAAGGGAATCTTGTTCTGTACTTACAGATTTAGGGAATCTTGATAAGTTGATAAGATTTGTATCTTATATTTACTACTTCCCTTTTAGACGAATTATGTGTTGAAGCACTTTGTCGGATGGAACAAGCCAATTGCTCCTTTCAAGTTTTTGACAAACATCCAGGGATCTATTTGTTTTTGGTTCATCCCAATGAAATGGTGAGTATGAGTGGCAGGCAGTGGTAAGTTATATGAGTGTTAGGGAATAGAAAAGACTTTGTTTTTGTACATATAGATTAGCTATAATAAAGACTTTTAGCCGTGGTTAAGAGCTCGGCTGCTAACTAAAAAGGTCAGCAGTTTGAATCCACTAGCTGCTCCTTGGAAACCCTATGGGGCAGTTCTGCCCTTTGCTGTAGGGTTGCTATGAGTTGGAATCGACTAGATGGCAGTGGGTTATGGGTAGTGTGTATTTTGTTAAAGATATTTGCTAAACTTTTTTTTATTATTATAAAATTATACCATAGGTAAGTAGAGGGTGTTGTGGGGTCAGAGAAAAGGAGATCCAAGAGGATAGGAAATAATTTTTAAAGTTGATGCTCAAGCTTAAAAGACAGATAAGGGAATATTTGAACTTCTTTTAATACATAAATGAGCTAATGAAGGAGGATGCATCTCTCTTACCTCCCTTGCCTGCTTGACCCTCTCCAAACACATGGAAGTGTACCAGGTAAAAATATGTATATATATATTTTTTAAATGATTTATTTTATTTTATTTGTTGTTGTTGAAAATATACACAGCAGAACATAAACCAATTCAGCAATTTTTACACGTACAATTCAGTGACATTGATTACATTCTTCACCGGTTAAAATATTTTCAGAAATTATTTTGATAATAGAGGAGACGAGCATACCTAGATGCTAGAAATGAAAAGGGACGTAAAAATCAGAACAGTGGGACCATTCTGACTGGGGTCATAATAGATGGTCCCCGATAGAATGGGAGAAAAATGTAGAACAAAACTCAAATTCTTAAAAAAGTCTAAACTAACTGGACCAGTTGAGGCTAGAGGACTCCCTGAGACTGTGGCCCTGAGACACTCATTAAACCTTGAACTGAAACTGTCCCTTTAGATCACCTTTTAGCATAGTAGCAGAGTAGCATACAAAATAAAGGCTTTTGCCTTAAGTACGGTGCTCTGCTTAAAAAAAAAAAACCCATCTATACAAGACGAAAAGGTCAACATTAACTCTAAAGCAAAGATGAGAAGATAAGGGGTAGGGAAACTAGAGCGCTGGAAATGGAACAATCGATACACAAAATGTTGACACGTTCTGAAAAATATAACTAATGTCACTGAACATTTTGTGTGGAAATTGTTAAATGGGAACCTAACTTGCTGTGTAAACTTTCACCAAAAGCACAATAAAATATTAAGAAAAATCAGAACAGTGGGCAGGAACAGACGCAGAGTCACACCGGAGCATAGAGTTTATGGCTGGCATTTGATGTTTTATTACTGTGTGGCGAGGGTAGTCAGTGCTGCAGGTCCCATGCACATTGGCATCTAGAACTGAGTGTTACTACATTAAGCCAGTAGTCATGAAGAGCTGCTCTACCAATATAAGGCAAGAAAGGAAGAATTAAAAAAAATAAAAGCAGCTAAGATAGAGGTATGGCAGTGGGGATTGCAGTCAAGATGATAGTGTAGTCCCAGTCTGCTCTGTGCCAAACGTAACAAAAAATTCAAGAAGAGGAAATTAAAAAGGTATAGTCACATCCCCCCTAAAATAAATATTTCTGTGGACCAGCAATGGAACAGAAATACAAAATGATAAATGGTGATAAACCTATAGGCCTCAATAACCAGAGGTGGCTGGAGATCCAGCTTGTGAAGGAAAATAGGAATTCAGGCAAGTCAGAGAACCAGAGGTAAGCTTACTTAAAACAAGGGTGAGGCTCCCCTACCTGTGAAAGAGGATTGACAGTCAGGTGCTCTCTGAGACTGGCTTTTTAAAAACTGTGTTCTTAAAGAGGAAGCAGGTCTAACCTATTAACAAGAACCTTTGTTAAGCACTTACAGGCCTGGTGGTGACTGAGTCTGCAGTATCCTTTATGTGACCAAAGGGTGGAAGTCCTGAGCTGCCAGTATGATACCCAGTTCTAGACTAGAACTCTGGGAGCTAGAGACAATCTTTAGTTTATAGTTAGGATTATGGATTGAGCAGGGGGAGGGGAGAAGAGACACAAAATCCCTTTCTCTCAGGATGAGCTTATAAACTGAATCCGAAAAACATGAGGAAAATGAAAGTTAAGACAGCTAAGACCAGGACAGACAGCCAGGATCAGCACTGTTGGCTGTTTCCTCTACCCCTAAAATCAACTCTGGAGGAACTCAAGAAAAAAATGGAGAAAAGTAGGAGAAACTTTGGGATGACAAGTGCCTTGGATAAACAATGCCTGTACCCATACCTGTGGCAACTCAAAGATCTGATCCTGGTGAAGGCAGGAATAAAATCAGGGCAATACAGAATCCAGTGTGTATGCAAGAGGTGTGATTGTTAGACGATGAGACTAGCCGGTAGGGGCCAATTGCTTCAGCACTATCGCCTCTTGACTTCAAGACTGAGGAATTAGCCTAGTGGTGTCTTCTCCTAATGCTGTTTCTCCCAGGGAATAAAGGGTGAAGCTCTGACCTTAGAAATTATATTGTAAACTGTTTGCAGACTCCTACCCCTGAATTTATTGGTACTCAGCCAGACTGGGGCCTGGCCTTCTTCTCTAGAGGGAAAATTAATTCACAGGTCAAAATAACAAACATCGGATGAACATAGATTTCAGTAGAAAGAGAAATATTAGAAAAATTGTCCAGTAATTTAAAATTATTATAAATGAACATGCTAAAATAGATAAGGGAAGATATCAATATGAAGCAAGAACTATAGAAAACCTAAGAACAAAGCAGAACTATATGCAATATAGATAAAATTCTAAAATATGGTAAAGATTTCAGGAGATGAGATAAATGAGTACAGCTAAAGAGATGAGTTACTAAATCAGAAGACCAGAAATTTCTAAGGAAGAAGAAAAAGACAAATAGAAAAGCTAAGAGATATGGAGGATAGAAATGCTAACATATGGATGTAAGAAGTTCCAGAAAGAGAAAAATAAAAATTGAGATGAAGTATTTGGAGAAATAAAGAAAAATTTCCTGAAATTAAAAAAAATGAGATCTCAGATTATAAGGGCCTAGAGAGTGTCAAAGAAGACACAGAAGGAAAAACGTACCTAGACAGAATAGTGAAATTTAACATCAAAGACAAATTCAGAAAGCCTCTTCCAAGAGAGTATCGTATACAAAGATACAGGAATTAGAATGACTTCAAATTTGTAACATTCACATTGGATGCAAGAAGACAATGGCATAATATTTTCAGAGTATTGAAGGAAGAAGCTTAAGATTTAAAATTATATATTCAGCCAATCTCCTACAGATGAGTGTGCGATAAAATACTTTGTTCATACAAGGCCATAGAAGGTTTGCCACACAAAGACCCACACTGAACAAAGAACATAAGAGAGAAGAACCTAGGACATGTTGCAGGAGATGTATAGAGAGACTATGGTAAAGTTTGGTATTATTCAAGACAAAACTAAGTTTGAAGAAACTATATTAATAATAACTTGGAATTAGTAAAATCAACATGATAGAGTTATGCAGACAAGATCAAAGATGTGAGAACATGCTAAGTTTTCATCCTGTTACGGCAGAGATAGGTAAGAATTATTTTTAAAAGTAAGAAATGTTTAAAAAGAAACAAAAGGTTCAGACATAACAGACAGATTTAAGGATATCAGTTTTACTAAATGTAAGTGAACTGAATTTGTCAGTTAAAAGACAAAGATCATCAGATTGGATTATTAAAAAAATTCTAGATAGATGCTGTTTCCAAGAGACACACCTAAAACAAGGGCATGAAAAAGGTGGATGTAAAGGATGGAAAAAGAACTATAATAGACAAATCTTAACCTCAAAAAGTTGATGAAGCTGTAGTAATACCAGCTAAAATAAACATGAGGACAGGAATGGAGATGGTTACTACATAATGACAAAAGGTCCAATTCAGCAAGAATATGAAGCAATTTTAAATAAGTATATGCTGGTTAAAATAGCCTTGAAATAATATGGTACAATTATTGTTAGAACTACAGGGAAAAACAGATAAATTCATTATTGTAAGAGGTTTCAACGTAACACTCCTGGAATTAAAAAAAAATGAGATCTCAGATTATAAGGACCTACGTAGTGTCAAAAGAGGAGAGAGAAGGAAAAACCTGCCTAGACAGAATAATGAAATTTAAGAACATCAAAGACAAATTCAGAAAACTTCTTCTAAGAGAATATCACAAAGTGAGAAGAATATCTCCATACCCCAAAAGAAAAATGAACTAAGACCTGAACAGGCAAGATCAAGGAAATGATAATCAAGACCACAGTGAGATGCCATTTTATACTTGTGTGATTGAGAATACAGTTTTTGGAGAGGATGTGGATCTGTAGGATCTCTATCGTTTTTGGTAGAAGCATAAAATAAACTGGTGCAGTCACCTTGGAGAATAGTTTAGCATCATCATCGTCATCAGCATGACCAGTTTTATTCCTGGGTATGTACCTGGGAGAAACTCTGAACATGTGTAACAGGAGGCATACATAAATTGCATAGCATATTCCTCATCTACTCAAATGCCCATCAATGGGAAGGTCAGTGAACATTATGTAGCAGTCAAAACAGACTACCAATGTGAAACAAAATGGATAAATCTTGGTAGAAAAGAAGTTCCCAAAGATTACATGTAGTGGGGAGCCCTTTTTAAAGAGTTAAAAACAGAGTGAATGCTTTGTTAGGAATACATAGAGGTATAATTGTATAAAAAAGCAAGGGAAAGAAGAATTTGAGGTTCAAGTTGATGGTTACCTCAAGTTGGGAGGTGGGAGAGATGGGGGATCATATAATTATATTATGGTGAAGATCCTAGTTTTTGTTTTGGATGGTGAGTTTGTAGATGCTGCTTGTATTATTTTAAAAAGAAAATTTAAAAGTGGGCCATGCCTAGACCAAAGACAGAGTGTCACAAACCAAGCTAATAATTTTAATAAGTCTAATTCTGAGGTCTCCCCCCAGTTTCACTAAAAAAAAGAAAAGAAAAAAGGGGCCACTAGAACTTCAATTTCTGGCATTCTAGCGGCCATGTAAACTGAAGAACGTTGCTGCTACAAAATACCTAGAAATACCAGATAAAATATGACAGGAATTTAAATGCTTATCAAAGAAGGCAAGAGTGTAATGGATGTTTTCAGAGTCCAAGAACATATATGGGACTGGAAACCACAGTGGAAGATGGAGGAGAAACCCTCAACTGCCCAGAGAATGTTAACCAAAGTTAGTAAAACCTAAAACTTGGGCTTAACAGGTACATATTAAACAAGGTTTTGGGGTAGGGAGTGGGAATAGGTCCTGGCATAAAGCTGAGACCTTTGAAGGGCTACACCTTTAGTCAAAGGTGTAGTAGAAAATAATTCAAGCTGAAGGGGAAAAAAAAAGACTCTCCCGAGACCCTGTAACCACAGGCCTGTCTTTGTATGAGTTAGAAGTTCATGTTTGCCTTGCATGTTTAATACTGTGTTCTGTGGCACCTAGTAGAAACCATTGCAAATCCTCTCCATGGTGACACACCGTCAGCTGAGATTGCCACAGATCAGTCCCAGCTGAAGTTGCCAGAATTACAAAAAAGAAAAAAGGAAAGAGAAGCCACTGTGAGAGCAGAAATAATAATAAACAGTTATACCCAAAGAACTTTGTGTAATCAGAATGATTAGATGCAGACAATAAAATGCTTAAATAAAAGAGAGACTTGAAAACCCACTGTCAAAAGACCAGGAATATTTCTAAAAGACCCAAATAGAATTTCTAAAAGTGAAAAATACAGTAAAATTAAAAACTTAGTAGATAGGTTACACACCTGGACCAATAAGCAACATCGTGATAAAAGGAGAAAAAATTGAAGTTGTCAAGGATTTCATTTTACTTGGATCCACAGTCAACACCTGTGGAAGCAGCCGTCAAGAAATCAAGCAACGCATTGCATTGGGCACATCTGGAAAAGACCTCTTTAAAGTGTTAAAAAGCAAAGATACCACCTTGAAGATTAAGGTGTGGTTGATCTAAGCCATGTGGTTTTCAGTCGCCTCATATCCACGCAAAAGTTGGACGATGTGTAAGGAAAACCAAAGAAGAATTGACGCCTTTGAATTGTGGTGTTAGCAAAGAAAGTCGAATATACCATGCACTGCCAAAAGAACGAACAAATCTGTCTTGGAAGAAGTACAGCCAGAATGCTACTTAGAAGCAAAGATGGTGAGGCTGCGTCTCACGTACTTTGGACATGTTGTTATGAGGGGTTAGTCCCTGGAGAAGGACATAATGCCTGGTAAAGTAGAGGGTTGGTGAAAAAAAGGAAGACCCTCAACCAGATGGATTGACACAGTGGCTGCAACAGTGAGCTCAAGCGTAACGATTGTGAGGATGGCGCAGGACTGCGCTGTTTCGTTCTATTGTACATAGGGCCACTATGAGTCAGAACCGACTTGACAGCACCTAACAACAACAACAGATGAGTTAAATGGCTACTTAGGTGTGGCTAAAGAGAGTAAACTTGAAAGACAGTCATACAGGTTACCCAGAATGCACTACAGAGAGCCAAAGGTACGGAGAAAAAAGATGTTAAGAGACATAGAGGATACAGTGAGAAGGTCTAACAGGTTCCTGAAGGAAGGAAAAAGAGAATGGAGAAGAGGTGATAGTGGTGGAGTATTTTTCAAAATCACTGAAAGGCACAAATAAAGATGTATAACAGATTTGGACCTGGATAAATAAAAGACAAATCTATACCTATACACACTGTAATGCGTCAGGAAAGCCAGAGAAAGGACCACTTATGATGGAGCCTCAGTTAGCTTGACAGTTAACTTCTCAGCCACAAATATAAAATGAAGATAGTAGAACAATATCTTCCATGTGCTAAAAAAAAGGTGACTGTTGACCTAGAAGCATATACACCAAGTACTATTCCAAAAAAAAAAAAAGCATGAAACAAAGACCTTCAACCTTCAAACAGCTTGGATCCTTTATCACCTTTATCTCCAATAGTCTCTATAAATTCAGAATGAATGTCAGCCTTTTTACATTATTTTGACAATAAGTGTTATATGAGATACTGCTATTTTGGGTAAAGGCTTTTAATAATAGTGAATGTTCAGGTTTATTATATGTCAAAAACAGATTGAAGTCCTTTCCATATGTTCCGGTTCATTTAAACCTTATAACAACTCTTAAGAGTTAGGTTATTATCTACATTTTATAGATGAGGAAACTGACTCAAAAGACTTGTTCACAGTCACACAAGCTTTTAAGTGGTGGCTGGGATATGTGTATAGGCAGCACGGTTCCAAAGACTACATGCCTTTTTTTGTTAACCTTATGTGTGTTTTCTTTCAACTTTTTATTTGGAAATAGTTTCAAACTTCCAGAAAGTTTGGAAGAGTAAAAATACAATAGTAGAAAACATTTGTTTACCCTCTACCCAGATTCACCAGTTGTTAACATTTCATTTTATTTGCTTTATCATTTGTTTTCAATTAACTACATTTTTTTTTTTCCTGCACCATTAGAGAGTAAGTTGTATACATCATGGACCTTTACCACCAAATACTTAAAATGTGTATTTCCTAAGAATAAGGGTATTCTCTTTCATAACCACAGTATAGTTGTCACCTTCAGTGAATTTAACATTGATAAAATACTGTCACCTGTTTTGAAGCAAATCTTAGACATCAGAGCATTTTACCCATACTTTAGTATGTATTTTTAAAAGGCAAGGACTTTTTTTTTTTTAGCCATAAACACAGTACTGTTATCACACCTAAAATATTAATAATTCCTTAATTTATTTCCACTCAGTGTTTAAATGACTGGAAATGACTGTCTCATAAGTGATTTATTCTTTATGATTTATTAAGGTTGGTTCAAGTCAGGGTCAAATAAGATCCACACATCGCATTACAGATATCTCATTAAGTATCTTTGAAAATCTAGAAAATCCTATATTCTTAATCATGTTCTTGTTCTGTGTACAGTTATTTTTTGAGTGAAGTAATAAATGTGTTATACTATGCATTAGGTTCGGCGTTGGGCGATCCTGACTGCAAGAAACTTGGGAAAAGTGGACAGAGATGATTATTATGACTTACAGGAGGTTTTAACTTGCCTTTTTAAAGTCATTGAGTTGGGGCTTTTAGAAAGTCCAGACATTTATACTTCTTCTGTTCTGGAGAAGGGTAAATTGATTCTTCTACCATCACACATGTATGATACTACTAACTACAAAAATTACTGGCTAGGTGAGTATTATACCTACGCTAATGTGATTAGTATTTTCATGTAGTTATGAGTATTCTGCAGAGGAAGTACAACTTCCTTTGATGATCTGATTGAAATTGCTAAGTACAGGATTTCAATAAGTTCTACACTGGCTCAAAATAATTCTACCGTATTTTATCTCTATTACAGTCATGTGTCATAATTAGCAGTCGTTTTTCTTTTAGTAGTATGTGAAATAATGGTGCATGTTAACATTATTAAAGGCATCTTAGATTTGATGAAATACCAGTTGTGTGGTAGTTACTGTAGAAATTGTTTTCTACCCAAGTTAGTACCATTTTCCCCTTTTGCAATTGAATCAGTCTGAAGTCCTGTTATGGTATTTTAGGAGCAGTTATTTATAAATATCTCAGACTTAAATGTTTGAGGAACTGGATGTTGTTTTACTTGATTTTCCTACTTCATTTTTCTTTTGCCAATTAGAGAAGGATTAGAATAGTGTTTTTTTGGGTTTTTTTTCGTCAGTTCAAGAAAACTATAAATGATCTTACAGGTATTTGCATGTTGCTGACCATTCTTGAAGAACAAGCCATGGATTCTCTGCTGTTGGGCTCAGACAAACAAAATGATTTTATGCAATCAATACTTCACACCATGGAGAGGCAATCAGATGGTAATAAACTTTATTTGCTAAATATTTTTTAATATTGTGATGATAGTGCACTTTTAAAATGCTAGCGTCAGTACAAGAATTTAGGTTTATGGTGTGGAGAAAATTAGATTTGTTAATATTTTATGGCTTAGGTCGCAGATTCAGAATTTTAAATGGAAAGGACCGTAGAGTTTAATTCAACACTTTTCCTTTTATAAAAGAAAGATATGAAGCCCAGGGAAATGAACCTAACTGTTTCGTGTGGAAAAACCCAGCCAGTAGTGGAATCAAGACTAGAACTTTTGGGAGATAAGTGTTCAATGACATGGTAGTTAAAATTATGGAGCTTCCCCTGTTCCGCTGTCTCCCTTTTTCCCGGTTCTTCATTTCTGCCTTGGTTCTCTAGGGTTGCACTGTTCAATATGGTAACCACTAACCACATGTGTCTATTTTAATTTAAATTAAAATTCAGTTTTTTAGTCTCACTAGCCATATTTCAAGTGCTCAGTAGTGCATCAGTGCCTGATGACTGCTGTGTTGGACAGTGCAGGTACAGAATATTTTCATTGTTGCAGAAAGTTCTCTTGGATAGCGCTGCAGTATGTAGTCTAGAAAATGGGGTCTAAAACTTATAATCATGTTTATTATTTGACCCCAACCTTCATTTGCTGATGATTTTATCAAGCTGATCAGGGAGGATCTATACTTCTGATCTTTAAGAAGGAATGAATCAGTAAAGACTAAGCATGCTAAATCTTATAAAAACATTCTTCCCACTTATTTCTCTTCTCTTCAAACAACTTGACTGTGGCTATGAACTCACTTGTGGAAGATTCTGAAAGAAATATGTTAATGTTATTAGTTCTTTTTTTGATGGCAGATACAGTCTTGCTAGATTATTCCTGGTTAAAACTATTACTAATTCATTGTTTATTTTCATCCCTGTGCCTTGCACATATAATTCTGTCCTTTATGTTAATTCACTCCCCTAACCTTCAAAATGTGAATTACCTCTAAGAAACCTTTCATAATTATCTTCACCTAGCTGACTACTTTTTTCCTTATTTAATACCTAACTATGTCAGCTGTAGTGGATTATGCAAAAATATATGAGAAAGGTTGCATAAATGACTGTGATAAAAAAGCAGAAAATCTAAGAGCACTGAGGAAAATAAAACTGCACGTTTTAGGGGGAGTAAAGAACAGTATCAGTAACTGAGGGAATTAGCATTTGCCTCGGGAGAGTACTATAGGAGATGAAATGGCTTGAGAATGTCAATGCAGAAGAGTTAACTGAACTGGACTTTAAGGATAGATAGGATTTTGACAGGTAGTGGAATAGTGAAGGCATTCTAGGGCTTGTTTGGGAAAAGATCAGTGATCTTTTTTGGCCGTAGATAGGGTGTGGTTTTGGGAGTGTGAAAAATAAAACTAGAAAGAAGTGGTAGAGCAAGAACATCTAACTGTTTGACTGAGGACTTTGAATTTTCTTGGTAGTCTTTTGACCAGGTGTTCGCCATTGCCCATTTCTTACCCTCTGCTTTGTCTTGACCAGCTTCTCTCCCTTCCTACAGGCCCCTGAACTCTGCCTGCTCCCTAGCCTGAGCAAGCACTAAAAAGTGGGTTGTACCCCCTAATCAGTTTATCCTGAACACAGCGAGACACTTCCTGTCAGACTCCACTGGTCGTTTCCCCTTTCTTGTCCAGTTTCTCCTTAAAAATGTCTGCTAAAGCTTTGCCTACTCCTCCCATATAAAAGAAAAACTTCTGCTTGATTTTGAGATGCTTGCAGATTTCTGAGAGTGGAAGATTCTTCCTATTGCAGTAGTCTTTTCTGAATAAAACGTCTCCCTATCTAAGTTCAGGTTTGTTTTTATTTGATACATTGAAGAGCCATTGAAGATGTTTGAGTAGGACAGTGTCTTGTCACTGTATATCTGATAAAGAAGAGGGAAGGGCTGGAGGTAAGAGCTTGTGAGTAATGGGAATTCCTGCAAATCGGATGACAAGTGGGTAACCACAAAGTCGTGTTGAGCTATGGATGGATGAAGGATGTGTATCTCTGCGTACCCACTAGCTAAGGGATTTATTTAGTCCTTTACACTAGCCTCATGGCACACACAATTCAGAATCTTACTAAAGCAGAAGTCGTGTATCATGGGGTTTGTTGAAAGCTGTAAGTACTAAGCTTCTCTTTCTTTTTTTCCCTCTGCTTCTGTTTATTCAAGTATGAAGTTCTGGGAGGAGTTGAGGAGCTGAGTAGGAAAGATTGTTTTGGGTGTGGCAAACAGGGTGAGGAGGTTTTGCCTAGACTATCTCAATTTGTTTTCCCATTTAAAAATTTTTAACAGAAATATTACAGTATTGCTTGAAAAAATGCAAAACAAAACTTTTTTCCTGTATTTGTCAGCTTTTGAGTTGATAGTGCTTTCTTTTAAAGTACTTGCTACTTTGCTTTCAGATTTGTTGCTACCCAGGTAAAGAATGCTTAATTCTTGTCATGGGATTGGCAACCAGTGTCACAAAACAATATGTGTATTAATTGTTTAATGAGAAACTAATTCACTCTGTAAACCTTCATCTAAAGTACAATAAAAAATAATGGTTAATTCCCAATATATTTTTGTACTTTTTTCTGATTGTTTTGTGATTTAGCAATTGCTGTATTGTATTTCAGATGATAGTGTGGACCCTTTCTGGCCAGCATTACACTGTTTCATGGTGATTCTGGATCGCCTTGGATCTAAGGTCTGGGGTCAACTTATTGATCCTATTGAAGCATTTCAGACCATTATCAACAATGTGAGCTACAACAGAGAGATCCAAAATATACGGAACAGCTCTGTAAGGTTAGTTCAGTGAATGTGTCAGGATTTAAAAATAGTCTCTGTAAGGAAGTCTGTTGCAACTGACTTAACAATAGGGTTTTTTTTTTTCTTCATTTCAGTAATTTCTATTTATTCTTAATATTTAAGGACCAAGTTAGAACCGGAGTCATATTTGGACGATATGGTGACTTGCAGCCAGATTGTGTACAATTACAATCCCGAAAAGACAAAAAAGGTACAAAACATTTTGAGAATTCAGATGATTTTGTATTGCCTTTATATTGTATAAAAAGATGTGAGAGTCTGCTTCTGTAGAAATTTTTAGCCGTGGAAACCCTGTGGGGTCACTATGAGCCGGGGTTGACTCAACGGCAGTGGGCTTGAGTTCTGGGGTTTTTATATTATATAGACAATGTTTTACATAACTAATTGGATTACTGATTTTATGATATGTGACTGTTCTGAATCAACTACTATGTAAAGTCTTTCTCATTGAACAGATGTATTGTGCGTGGGAAAAAAATGGACTTTGGAAGATTAATTTTTAAGTGCAGTTAAAAAAACCTTTATGGGGTGTGGGGAGATGAGTGACATGTTTAGAAATCAGAACCAGAGTGGAAAGGCCAGAGCGCGTGGAGGGTGGTGGAAACATGCCTTTTCATGAAACCTTATCCTCAAAATTCAGCCTAAGTTTTTAATTTCTTGAGGGTATGCATATTAAAAATAACACATAGTAGAACAAAATAGGAAAGTTGAGAAATACATCTACTTTCTTACAAATTTGTGTGTTAAAACCTATTGTGGGATAAGAAAAATTATTAAATGGTGCTGTTTTTTTTTTTATCTGAATGTCAGTATTTCTTTCATTTTAGGATTCAGGGTGGCGGTCGGCCATTTGCCCAGATTATTGTCCTAACATGTATGAAGAAATGGAAACATTAGCCAGTGTGCTTCAGTCAGATATTGGTCAAGACATGCGTGTTCATAACAGCACATTTCTATGGTTTATCCCTTTCGTTCAGTCCCTCATGGATCTTAAGGATTTGGGTGTGGCTTATATAGTAGAAGTTATTCATCATCTGCACTCCGAAGTCAAAGATGTTCTCAACCAAAGAGATGCTGTGTGTGACAAAGTCACTGAATTTTTTCTTCTGATTTTGGTGTCAGTGATTGAACTGCATAGAAATAGAAAATGTTTGCATTTGCTGTGGGTTAGTTCCCAGCAATGGGTAGAAGCTGTCGTAAAATGTGCCAAGCTGCCTACCACTGCATTTGCACGGAGTTCTGAGAAATCACCGGGAAATTGTGCCAAAGGAACCGCAATGATATCATCATTGTCATTGCATTCAATGCCATCTAACTCTGTACAACTTGCCTGTGTACAGCTGATTAGAAGTCTCCTTAAAGAAGGCTATCAGCTTGGGCAACAAACTCTTTGTAAGCGATTCTGGGATAAGCTCAACTTATTCCTTCGAGGAAATTTATCTCTAGGTTGGCAGCTGACTAGTCAGGAAACCCATGAGTTACAAACTTGTCTAAAGCAAATTATTAGAAACATAAAAGTCAAAATACCTCAGTTTAACACTTTTGGAGATCTGACTCTTGCATGTAAAACTCCTCCTGCATCTTATAATAAAGAAGAAAGTGAACAAATAGGGAAGAAGTCTAAAAAAGACATGCATTATCTGGAAAATTCTAGCCCAACATTTTCTAAAGAACCAATGAAAACTGACGCATATCAAGTGCAAGAGATATTGATCAAAGCAAGTAAAACTGTGGCAGAGAACAATGAGCAAAACTATGTAAAGGATTCAAAACTAGAAGACTGTCTCTCAGCTGAATCATGCTTAAAGCAGACTAAAAGCCTTTTTACTGAAAGAGCTCAAGATCAAGTTAAAATAAATACAGGGAAGCAGAAGTCTGTAAAAGAGAACTGTGCATATATAGCACAGAATTGTACTTCAAGAAATGGTCCAGAAAGGGGATGTGACAGAGGGGTAATAATACCAACACGTATGTTGACTGATTCTAGCATTGATTCCCTGGAAAGGGCATCCACATCAAATGAGGATTTCTCTTTAAAGGATGATGCTTTTGGTAAAACCTCAGTACCCAAAACTAAGGCACAGAAGGATGAAATCTGTGCTAAGTTATCACATGTAGTAAAGAAGCAACATCAGAAAAGTACTTTGGTCAATAATGCAGTCAATTTAGAAGAAAACCTGATTGTATCTAACATTGAGAGTCCCTGTTCAAGAAAAGATACAGGAGATCAGAAAGGGGATGGCATCATACACAATCTAGCTTTAGACCCTAATGGTATTCTGGATGATAATAAAAGTGGAGGACAAAACTCTCAAAATAGTTTATTGCTGAAAAATAAACAGTTAAAGAATGAGAAATTAGATACTTTCTCTTCCCATGAAAACAGTTGTCAGATACAGGGAAGCCATGTTGACAGTAAGGATTTGATCTCATTTACAGAAGTGACCAATACTTCAGTGCAGAAAAAGTCTTCCTTTAAAGATACTGTGACTATACTTGAATCAAAGAATAAGGAAATGAGTAACAGTCCTAATCAGGTTTCTTCTTTCTTGACAAGAGAACAGGCTTCTGGCATCAATCCTAAGTCTGAAACCTTAACAGATTCTCAGATAGACAGAGACCTCCACAAATTGTCTTTAATAGCTCAAGCCAGTGTTACTAAGTTTCCATCTGATTCAACTAAAAAAAAGGGCTCATCCCAGCTGCAAAGAAAAGTAAAAGATGATAAAAGATGTTTCACAGCTAACCAAAATAATGAATCTACTTTTGTCAAGGAATCTGGCTGTGGACAAATTATTGTTATTTCAGATTCTGATGATGATGATGATGATGATGATGATGGTGATCAAAGAATTCTGGGTTTTGAGAAACACATTAAAAAAGACAAAATACGCATTAAGAAAGAATGTCCAGAGCAGCATGCTTCGGTAGCTAATACTGATATGGAAAAGAAGCTAATAAAGGAGGAAACAACAACATTTGAGGACTCTGAGTCTCAGATTTTTGAGTTTGAAAGTCCAAGTGAGGTATTTTCAGTTTGGCAGGACCATAAACCAGTTAAGAATTCAGTTCAAGAGGATGCAGAAAAATCATGTTTGACTCATATAGCTGATATCACAAATGATTGGGATTATGATACAGATTATGTATCTGAAGATGTTATTAAAGAAGTAGCAGAGGGCATTGAAGAACGTACAGAACCACAGAGTGATAGTATTTCTGTTGAATTTTGTGAAATTGAAGTAAAATCTAAGAGAAAACGATTTGAAAAACCTGTGGCTGAAGATCCCCTAAGGCCTTTATCTTCTGTCAGAAATGAGAACCAGTCTGATATTCTTAATGAGAGAGATCTTACTGAAACTGATTTTAAAAGTACAGATACAAGGACTACAGCTCCAAATTCAAGTGTTCAGAAAGCCACTGCGATTTCACTAAAGAAGTCATCTCCAAAGCTTCGTACTTACTCAAAACCCATTAGGAAAGTCCCAGTTTCTAAAACTCCTAAGAAAACACATTCAGATGGCAAAAAAGGGCAAAGTAAAAGTTCGAATTACATAAGTTGTAGAACAACTCCTGCTATAGTTCCACCAAAGAAATTTCGCCAGTGTCCTGAACCAACTTCAACCGCTGAAAAACTTGGTCTGAAAAAGGCCCCACGTAAGGCATTTGATTTGTCTCAGCAATCTTTAGAGTGTTTGTTTCAATTACGTGATCACGGCAAGACTGTTGGAGTAGTTGATACCCGAAAAAAGGCTAAATTAATTGCTCCTCAGACGCTCTCTGTCAGAAATAATAAGAAACTGCTGACAAGTCAAGATCTTCAGTTGCGAAGGCAGATGAGACCCAAATCACAACAAAGTAGACAAGGACTTGTTGATTATGAAACTACAGATACTACAAAGGCAGGGCCATGTGCATCAAATTTTGACACATTCGTACCAGAATCTGATCGATTAGATCATAGTCATAAAGGAGGAACTGAGGTAATTGCTAACAATAATGGAAAACAATCAATAACATGCAATTCTTCTGAACCAGAAACTATAACAGCAAAATATGTTTCTCAGGTGGCTGATGATACTAGTCTTTTGAACCAGTGTGATTCTGTAATGTTAAATGGGAGAATACCAGCAAATGAAATAATTGTTTCTACTTCAGAGGGCTCTTCTTTAGGTGGAGGTGATCTCACAGTATATCAGTCTGAAGTGGCAGCTTTAAAAGAGGGAGAGCCTGAATCTAACAGTGATACAGAGGAAGATAATTTATTTTTAACTCAGAATGATCCTGAAGATATGGATATGTGTTCACAAATGGAGACTGCTACAGTCATTGAAGTAGTTTATGGAAAAGATACAGTTCAGATAGGAGACTCTGTAAATCTGCTTCAGTTGGAATCTTTGAGTAGCAAAAAGTGTAAGCACAAAGATTGTGTTGAAACCACAAAAAACCAGAGTGACTACTGCTCAAGACACTCTGAAGCTAAAGCGGCAGATGAAGGTGTATTTCGTAAACCTGGCTTGCCTCTTTCTGCATCTAAACCTTCAAGACCTTCAACTACTAAAATTTTTAGCTCAAGTAGTACTTCACGAAACGCTAATCTTTCCAAGTCTTTGGAAAATACTTCAGCACTTCCACCAGCACTAAAAAATAAATCAAATAGGGTGCAGTCTATTGGGAAAGTACCACAGCCAGCCTCTCTGATGTCTCAGAAGCCAGTGGGTGAAGGAAAGAGTCCGTGCAATGTTCTTCTCTCTCAGACTCCAAATAATTCTAATAGGCAAGGCTACAAACTTCCATTTGGTGAAAGCAAGTCTTTTTTAGCTTCCTCTCCAGTAAACATTCTCTCGTCATCACAGTCCGTCTCTGATACCTTCATTAAAGAGATCTTAAAATGGAAATATGAAATGTTTGTGAACTTTAATCAGTGTGGGCCCCCAGCAAGTCTTTGTCAGTCCATCTCGAGACCTGTGCCTGTCAGATTTCAAGATTCTGGAGATTATTTTAATGTCTTTTTTCCTTTGATGATATTGAATACTTTTGAAACAGTAAGTATATAGTCCAATTGTATGCCTCTGTAGACTTTTAAAGATATTTCTTTTCTTTACCAAGCTGAGTAATAAGTAGACTATAGTTAAAGTAACTGACCTCATTTTGATTTAGAACTAGATTTTAGATTTCATGTTGAACAGTCATTTGTGCCAGGCACTGTTCTGAAACCTCTGTCCTCCTGGAGCCTATAGCCTAATAGGGGAAATAAACACAATTCGGGATGATGATATACGAAGTGCAGAGGTATGTTTATCCATGGAAGGGTAAGGGAAGACTTCTTAGAGGAGATAGTGTCACAGCTGCATGTTGGATGATGTTTTTTTGGCATTTTAAAGGCAGGTTGATTTTTACTTGTTCAAATTCCTAAAAAAAATACCTGCGTATGCAATAAGACTTTTAAAGAGCATTGAGGGAAATATTTGTTAATTCATTCACCTAGCAGATATTTGGATTGCCAGTATGTGCCAGGTGCGGTTACAGGGCTGGGAGGTAAAGTGATGAACAGACAAGATCTCTGCCCTCAGGAAGTGATCATTTCAGATAGTGGTGATAAGGACCCTGATGTGAGCAAGAGTAAAGGAGAATGGGACACTTTAGAGTGAAAAATCAGAGATAACCTCTGTGAGCAGATGGTATTTCCATTGAGACCAGAATGAATAGAAGGAATCAGCTTTGGGAAGTATACTCCAGGTAGAGTGAGTGTGAAGGCACTACCAAGTTTGTGTGAAGACACAAACCTGGTTATGTTGAAGGAAAAGGAAGTGTAGTCTAGGAGGCAAGTCTAATGTTTAAGAAGGTAATCAAGTGAATTGTTAATACTTGTCAAGATAAATGGTTTTTACAAGGCTAGAATCAGTGCATCTTTAAAATGCATTTCATGCTGAATCTTTCATATGAATTTATGACCCAGTTTTTAGCCATTGTTTTAGGACTTAATTTGACTAGTGTTTCAAAAGTATTAGAAACATTTAAATGACAAAGGGGCTTCAGTATTTATCCATAGCAGCAGAATAAAAAATTTGTACCAGAAGAATTAAGAAGTACCCGTTGCTGTCAAGTCAATTCCAACTCATAGTGACCCTGTAGGACAGAGTAGAACTGCCCCATTGGTTTCCAAGGCTATAATCTTTCTCCCAAGGAGTGGCTGGTGGGTTCAAACTGCCAACCTTTTGGTTAGCAGCTGAGCGCTTAACCATTGTGCCACCAGAGCTCCTAAAAGGTCTCTAGGTGGTGCAGATGGTTTGCACTCAATTTGTTGTTAGGTGCTGTCAGGTCGGTTCCGACTCATAGCGACCCTGTGTATTAACAGAACGAAACATTGCCCAGTCCTGTGCCATCCTCACAATAGTAGGATTCTTTAAGCCCGTTGTTGCAGCCACTGTGTCAGTCCATCTCGAGGGTGTTCCTCTTTTCTCTGACACTCTACTTTGCCAGGCATGGTGTCCTTCTTCAGGGATTGGTTCTCCCTGATAACATGTCCAAAGTAAGCAAGATGACGTCTTGCCATCTTCACTTCTGCGGAGCATTCTGGCGGTACTTCTTCCTAGACAGATTTGTTCATTCTTCTGGCAGTGCGTGGTATATTCATTATTTTTGCCAATACCACAATTCATATATGTCAATTCTTCAATCTTACCTTGTTCATTTTTTAGCTTTTGCATGTATATGAGGTGATTGAAAATACTATGGCTTGGGTCAGCTGCACCTTAGTCCTCAAAGTGCCATCGTTGCTTTTTAACACTTTAAAGAGGTCCTTTGCAGCACATTTGCCCAATGCAAGGCATAGTTTGATTTCTTAACTGCTATTTCCATGGGTATTGATTGTAAATCCAAGTAAAATTAAATCCTTGACAAGTTCAGTATTTTCTCCGTTAATCATGATGTTGTTTATTGGTCCAGTTGTGAGGACTTTGTTTTCTTTATGTTGAGGTGCAGTCCATACTGAAGACTGTAGTCTTTGATCTTCATCAGTGAGTGCTTCAAGTTCTCTTCACTTTTGGCAAGCGAGATTGTGTCATCTGCATATCACAAGTTGTTAGAGTCTTCCTCCAGTCCGAATGTGGTGTTCTTCATGTAGTCCAGCTTCTAGAATTATTTGCATGTTTGATCAATTTCAGACTGCAGTAGTTGGTAAAATCTTCAGTTTCTTCATCTTTGGCATTAGTGGTTGACAAGCTCATTTACTAATCTGAAGATGGCGGTTCAGACCCACCCGGTACTGCAGAAGAAAGGCCTAGCGATCTGCTTCTGTTAAGATTACAGCCAAGAAACACCCTGTGGAGCTGTTCTACTCTTAACACGTGGGATCCCTGTGAGTCGGAATTGACTCAACCGCAATGGATATACTAGAAGAATTATTTTCTTTTCAAAGAAAAACTGTTGGTAGCTAAGTGAGTAATAAGCTGGGGAAAGTAGAGAATTTTATTCACTTTGAAACTTATTTTTTCTTTAACCTTTATTTTTTCTGGAAAGCACTAAATCACTTAGAAGCCTTTCACAGCCGTTAGAGAGATACATATTTTCTATTTTAATTTTTCCTGAGTTAAGTGGTATTTATGTACTCTTTTTAAGATTTCTTCCTTCCAGGACTTTTTTGTAGCCCCACCCTTTTCAGAACAGAATGAGTACAAGTTATAATTGTACATACACAAAGCTTAAAATAGTCAAATATTCTACAAGCCCCATGATATAAAACACCCCCCAAGTAACCGTTTTCAACTCTTAATGGATTCTTTTTAATATTCATCTCCATGTTTCTAAATAACGTGCCTGTGTTTTAATTTCTTGATTTTTTTCAGTTAGAGGTATTTTTCTGTTAGTTTCCTGCTGTAGGAAGTACCCTTTCTTCCCACCCTCACCTTCACACTCACACACCCTCTTCCCATTCCCTCATTCTCCCTATGGAATTGTTTTGTAATTTTTAGATCCGAGTTTGTTGGTTTTGACTATGTAAAAGCAATTCTCAGCTAAGTCATGGTGTTGTTAGGTGCTGCCCGGTTGGTTCCAACTCATAGCAACCCTGTGTACAACAGAACGAAACACTGCCCGGTCCTGTGCCATCCTCACAGTGGTTGCTATGTTTGAGCCCATGTTGCTGTGTTGCAGCTACTGTGTCAGTCCATCTGAGAGTCTTCCTCTTTTTCACTCTCCCTTTACTTTACCGAGCATGATGTCCTGTTCCAGGTACTGGTCCTTCGTGATACCATCTGACGTATGTGAGACTAAATTTCACCATCCTTGCTTCTAAGGAGCATTCTGGCTGTACTTCTTCCAAGACAAATTTGTTTGTTCTTCTGGCTGTCCGTGGTATTTGCAGCATCCTTCACCGGCACTGTAATTCAAAGGCGTCAATTCTTCTTCTGTCTTCCTTATTCATTGTCCAGGTTTCGCATGTAGTATGCTATAACTACTTTTATTTTCCTTCTCAACTCTGTTTTCTCTGGATTTATTTATTGTTTATTTACTTAATTTTCTGTATACTTATCACTAAGTTCAGACTCTCTTTTGGATGTTTAAATCACTTATTATGATCAGTGATATACATTTCATCTTCTTGGATTATGATCAAAAAACACCCCATTGCAGTTGAATTGATTCTGACTCAGGGCAACCCCATGTGTTACAGAGTAGAACTGTTCCATAGGGTTTTCTTGGTTGTAATCTTTATGGAAGCATGACGCCTCTGGATGAGTTCAAACCGACAACCTTTTAGGTTAATAGTTGAGCACAAACTGTGCCACCCAGGAACCTTTGGTATATGACAGTTATCCTGAAATATTCACCATCTTTGTCCTGGGGCTTTCATTTTCTTCATTCCTGTGTTGGATCTCTGTGTCCTATATATCATGTCATCATCTTTCATGGTTACTTCCTATTTTAATAAAGCACATCCTTTAAGCTTCCCAAGAAAGGAAGGTAAACTTTTGAAAACTGGCAGTGTCTTAAAATTTCTTTAATCTCATTTTCTTTGATTTCTTCTAATTTTCTTTCTCATTTTCTTTTTTTTTTTTTTGTTGGAGGTTTTCTCAGTTTTTTATTACAAGTATATTGAATTACTTTTTTAAGTATATTTTTAATTTCCTGGAGCTTTTGCTCTTTGAATGTTCCTTTTTGTAGCATTCTATTTTTTTTTATGGACAGCAGTTATCTTTTATTGTCTAAAGTTTATTAATGATAATTTTTAAGTTAGTTAAAAGTTTTCCTCTCTTTTTATAGCCGCTGTTTCTTTAGTTGCTTTTTTCCTTATCATTTTAGTGTCAGTAGATCTTCATGTTAATTCCTTTCTGATGCCTGATCATTTTTGGTGTTCTTCTCATATTCAAGAATGGGACACTAAAAAAGCAGATGGGAGCATTATTCATAATAGCCAAAAAATAGAAACAACCCAAATGACCATCAGGTGATGAATGTGTAAACAAAATGTGTGTATCCATTAAGGGAATATGCAGTCATGAAAAGGAATAAAATTCATATACATGCTATAACATGGATGAATCTTGAAAACATACATGTTAAGTGAAAGGAACTAGACACAGAAGGACAAATACTGTCTGATTCCATGTACATGAATTGTCTAGAATAGGCAAATCCATAAAGACAGACAGTAGCTTACTGGTTGCCAGGGGATGAGCTTAGTGGGGAATCAGAACTAACTGCTAGTAGGTACAGGGTCACAGCTTCATTTGGGGGGGGATTGAAATGCTCTGGAGTGAGTGAGTAGTGATGGTTGCACAATGGTGTATTTACTGAAAACCACTGAATTGTGTACTTTAAAAGGATGCATTTTATGATGTGTGAAGTGTATCAGTAAAAAGTGTTATTAAAAAAAAATAAATTTGAATACCAATAGATTAAAAGAGTTGCTTAGGAAAACAGATAAAACTCTCAAATAATTTTACAAAAACAATCTTTTTTGATTGTACTGTGGAAGTCAAACGTGATCAGAACGATGCCAAAACATGGTAAAATGCAACGTTAGTTTTGTTCTTTATGTTATGATTTCATACTTAGCTGCAGTTATAATCTTTTTTTAAATACAAGATGTATAGACTTCTTGATGATTGGCATTTCATTCAGGAACCCAGTTACCACCTTTATGTCATTATCTTTAGGTTTTTTGGTTTTTTCTCTTAGTGAGGTCAGTTTCCCCAGAGAACAATCTTCAAATATTTTACCTGGAAAGTACAGGCTTTTCTGGGAACCAAGTGTGGGGAGAGGGCTGAGGTGGAGAGTGAAGGGTAGAGGGGAGGGTCCCAGCATTCGGTATATGCACGTTAACTTAATTCCCTTATTTTCAGTAGTACAGTATCCCTGCCCTGCTTACTGTTCCCAAGACCAGACCCTGTTTTATCCTCTCTAGAGACTAAATCTGTTGGTTTTGCCAGGATAAGGGAGGGGCACTCTCCCTTCACCCTTCCTTGCAGGGGTAGACATCAGATTGCTTCCTGGTCGGAGTTCAGCTTCTTAGGCTTGCTAAGTTAGTTCCAACTCATCCATCTGCTTTCCTGCTTCCAAAATTTTGCTCCTCTTGTCTCTTCTTTTCTATTCTTTGTCCTAATGGGTTAGTCTTGTTTTTAAAAATCTCTTTGGTGTTTTTGTGGGTTTACAAGAGGAATTAAAGGAAATGCATGCGTTCAATCTACTATTCTTTACCTTGATGTTTTACATTTTTATTTTTTTAACCATTAGTTTAAATGACCTTGTTTTAGAGTTTTTAATTAATACAGAAAAGGCACCTGGGTGGCCCGAGTGGTTTGCGATCAACTGCTAACCTAAAGATTGGCGATTCGAACCCACCAACAGGCTTTACTGTAGAAAGTCCTGGTAAATTGCTTCTGTAAAGATTATAGCCAAGAAAACCCTTTGGAACAGTTCTACTCTGTAACACATGAGTCATGAGTCGGGCAGATTCATTGGCAGCTGGCAGCAGCAACAACAGTTTATACAAGCCGACAATTATTGGCATTATTATTAAAGTATACCTTGCTTAATTTTAATTTTTATTCTAATAAGCTGTGGACTGTGGCATCAACCACAACCCTGGACCAAGGGTCATCACCATCGTTCTCATGTAACTTAGCTTAATAATATTCACTTTGTCAGTGGAATGCTGTAGTGGGTATTGGATCTTTTTACAGAAGTTTTGTTGTTATCCTGTTTAAAACATGAAATGTAGTGTTGGACTCTCTAGTTATTATGTCTAAGTGCTGGTGAAATATAATGACATTATGCTGAATTATTCGTCAGCACAAAAGGCAAACGAGAGCGATTTCAACTTTTAGAAATATTAATCTTTTCTATACTGATGTGACTGATGGAAGAAAGACTTGTTTTTCAATCCTTGTTTGTTAACACACAGAAGAATATTAATGACATAAGTGTGCACTATTTTGGCAGTGACCAATTTTTTTCATTCAGTTTTGGCAGATTCTCTTTTTGTAGACTTGCTGTCTCTATCTGTGATCCTCTGCTGTTACCTCTGTGTTAATAATGCAAACAATTTGGTGGACAAAGGTACTAGATAATCGATAAAAGGAGCAGTAACCCAAGAACATAATTGATCGTGAACATATATGCATATAATAGCATAATCTCAAAATATACAAACCCAACAATTGATATAACAATTGCTTAGATGATGATAGCTACTATAGCTAGTATTCAGTAATACAGTTCATTAAGATGAGAAAAATAGAGGAATGAAAAATTGGAAGAGACATTTCTGATCATTTGCAGGTGGTATAACTTCTACTTAGAAACCCCAATAGAATCAGTAGTTGGGTACAAGATTGATGTGCAAAAAGATCAATGGCGTCCCTTTACACCAGCAGTAACCAACCAGAAAATACAAACGAAATGCTGAATTATAATTGTAAACAAAATTATAAGCCTGTTAGGAGTTAACAAAGAATGCATGAGACATTTATGGAGAACACTATAAAACTCTAGAAGGACATGAAATTGAGTAACTGAAGAAGAGTGCCTTTTTTTTTTTTTTTTTTTT
Organism: Trichechus manatus latirostris; assembly: GCF_000243295.1. Lineage (NCBI taxonomy): Eukaryota > Metazoa > Chordata > Mammalia > Sirenia > Trichechidae > Trichechus > Trichechus manatus. The sequence goes on along the minus strand of NW_004443974.1, from coordinate 16,607,058 downwards.
TAGGTTTCACAAGTTTATTTTTTTTATTTTTTATTTTTTTATTGTACTTCAGGTGAAGGCTTACAGAACAAATAGTTTCTCATGAAACAGTAGTACACATACTGTTTTATGACATTGGTTAACAACCCCACGACATGTCAAGCCTCTTAACTTCTCAACCTTTTTTTTTTTTTGGTGAAAATACACATAGCCAAAGATACACCATTTCAAAAATTTCTACATGCACAGTTCGGTGACACTGACTACCCTAGAAGAGTGCCATATTCATGGTAACACAAGTTCACATTGTAAAGATGTGACTCCTTTCTGAATTAATCTATAAATTTGGTGTAGTTGTAATTAAAAACTCCTCCAGCAGGATTTTTTTGAGGAGATTGATAAATTTATTTGAAAATTTGTATAGAAGAATAAAACCTATTAATAAAGTCACTTTGAAAAGAAAGCTTAAGGGTGGGAGGATATGCACTCACCTCGTTAAATAGAAAGATATATTTCAAAGCCATAGTAATAGTCACACTATGAGTGGCACAGCAACAAGCAGATAATCCAGTAAGGTGGGATAGAGACCCTTTGGCTCCTGAAACTTTACTGCTCCCTGCTCCCAAACTTTTCTGAGTTTTGGGCTTTGGCAAAGCATTGGGAGATGGGTGGAGATGGAACCTGGTATAAGATAAATACGATATCATAAATGAGTGGGGAAAGGATAGATTGATTGATGGTGTTGGGAAAAAATTAGGATAGATCCCTACCTTACAGCATATAGGCTTTGATTAAACATACATTTGAATGATAAAACTCTGTAAGCTAATAGAAGAAAATATCAGAAAATACATGTCAATTTAGATGATTAAGGGTATAGTAAAAACATTAACCACAAACTTAGATATTAATGGATTTACTCTGTCAAAGTTAATAATTAAGGTGAAGGACCCCATAGTTAACATAGGAAGAGAATTAAAACATCCCCAAACTGATAAGAGGTCAATAGCTAGAATATACAAAGAACTTATTGTACATCACCAGAAAAGTACAAGAAGTCAATAGAAGATGGACAGAGAATACAAAGGCAGTTCACAGAAGGGAAAACCTAGATGGTAAATAAGCACATGAAACAACCAAAAAAATACAAACCCATTGCCATCAAATTGATTCCAATTTATAGCAGCCCTATAGGACAGAGTAGAACCGCCCCATAGGGTTTCTAAGGAGCGCCTGGTGAATTTGAACTGCTGACCTTTTGGTTAGCAGCCATAGCACTTAACCACTGTGCCACCAGGGTTTCCAAGTATATGAAGTGTTACTCATACTAAGAACAAAATAAAACAGCAATTAGAGTGGTGAACAATACCAAATATATTATTTGAGGAAATGGGAACTCTCATAACACTGCTGATGGGAATGTAGACCAATATATTCATTTTGGAGAACAGTCTACCAAAGTGGAAATTGTGACCCATTGCGATCCAGCAAAACCTCACTCCTGGGTATACTCACCAGAAGAACATAGGCACAGGTCCGTTCATAAGGAATCTGTCTGTCTTAAGATGTTATTTATAGGAGTGTTGTGGGGTTGGAACCAGTTAGGAGAATGGATGAGTAAAATTGCAGTTTCATACTAGGGAATACTATGCAGCAGTCAATAGCAAAAGATTTTTAAAATGTTGAGTAAAAAAATGAAAGATTTATAGCACAATACCATTTTTGTAAGTTATGCACATACATGCAAACAACACTGGACTTTTCGATGACACTAATACCAAACACAGTAGAATTGGGTGCCTGGGGTAGAAGTTACAGTGGGAGTGGGAATCTGGGATACAGGGAAAGAAAAAAACAAACGAGAGGGGCCTTGCATAGACTTATAATAGTGCATTGTGAACTAAAAATTTTGGTGGACTCTCTACCTGAAATCAAAAAGGGAAAGGAAAAATAGAGCAAGTCATTTTTTTTTAGAAAAAATGGAAACCTAAAATGATTTATTTACACATTTGAGAAGGGGTAGTCATCTTTATTTCTTAGAGGGTCCTCAAGGGTACTTTTCTGAGATTTGGACTTTGGCAAAGGATTGGGAGATGGGTGCAGAGAGTTTTAGAAGCTGTCAGGGTGATATGTTTGTGAGGAAACCCAAGGGTTTGCAACAAATCTAGGTAGTTTTGGACTTGTGAGATACTCTGGTTGGAAAGAATTCCACCAGTGCTGTTCAACAGTACTTTATGCAGTGATGGAAATGCTGCTTTATATCTGCAGCATATAGCATAATAACCACAGATAACTGTTGAGGACTTGAAATGTGGCTAGTGTGACTGGGTAACTGAATTATTAAAATTTTAATTGGCTTTAAATTTAAATAGCTACATGTGGTTAATGGCTGCTGAATCAAACAGGGCAGTTCTAGCCAATTTCGTTAGACTGCTGCAGATTAATCACCTGGGATTCTAGGTTCTAGTTGAGGTTGCTTGCTTTGGAAAATTTTGCTCTTTAGTATTACTTCCTAGCATGTTTTTGCTTTCTTACTTGCTTTCTTGCTTTGTATAGGTGGCACAGGAATGGATCAGTTCTCCAAATAAAGATAATTTCTATCAATTGCATGTACGGAAATTTCCTGCTGATTATACAAAATACTGGGAATTTGTGGGTAAGTTCTTTCTTAGGTAACTTGGAATATATGATAACGGTAATTGAAGATTTCTGCTTAAGAGGAGACATCATTATTTGAATTTTCTGGGTATAGGTATCCTAAGCTGAATTTGCAACTTCTTAACAAAGAATATGTTTAAATTCTTAATTATTGATGGTAATTACTGGGACAGTTATGAACATAAAATTCATATTTTTTCTCCTGCTCTGTAATTAGAATACCACTGCCAGAAGTGTCAGTGGAAGCTAGAAATGGGATAGAGAATGAGCGAAGGAACGTAGTAGATACATAGCAGTAACAGTTTATAGGTTAAGCATAGAAGAGTATTCCGAGTAAGTCTACCTAGCATCTACTTGTTTCATGATAAGTCTAAAACACATTATCACTTTTATGTATACTGGTTTAGATAAACAATTCAGAAGTCTTTATAATAAAAAGCTTAAGTCTTCTTTTTGACCTCTTTTTGACTTCTTAGATCAACTTAAAGTATATGTATTTTTTTGAGGGGGAAGTATACTGCATGTTCGTTGTAGAACATTTAGGTAATATCAGCCAGCAGTAAAATTAGCATTGTCCACTGTTCCCATGATTCAGAGATAATCCCATTAACATTTTGGTGTATATCTGCACTGTCAGGGTCCCCTCTGTCAAGTCCCACCCTCATCCCCGATTGTATCAAACCAGTCCAGGGAAGCTGCTCCTTTTCCACCTTGGGTTCCCCAGTTCCATTCACCCATCTTTCCTGTTCCCTCCTGCCTTCTTGTCCTTGCCCCTGGACTAGTGTGCCCCTTTGGTTTCATTTTGTCCTATGGGTCTTTCTTATCTTTCGCTAAAAGGTGAACCTCTGGAGTGACTTCAGTACTGAGCTAAAAGGGTATCCGGGGACCATACTCTCAAGGTCTCTCTAGTTTCTTGTCAGGCCAGTAAGTCTGGTCTTTTTTTGAGTTAGAATTGTGTTCTACATTTTTATCCAGCTCTGTCTGGAACCCTCTATTGTGATCCCTGTCAGAGCATTCAGTGGTGGTAGTCACTGTGGTGGTATAACCATCTAGTTATACTGGATTCAGTCTGGTGGATGCCTTGGTAGTTGTGGTCTATTAGTCCTTTGGACTAATTGGAAAGGGCTGTTTTTAAGGTAGCAGAAAAAGCAATACAAACACATAGGGCAAGGTCCAGGAGGGGTCTCAACACAGAGCTTTTCAAGTCCTTAGGGAAAAGTGCTTACCCTCCAGAGAGCAGATGTTCATTCTCACCACCCAGGAAGCTCCACTGAGCCTTCGTCTTCCAAAGCCTTTATTGGCCTCACCATGTGGCTATGATAGATTACATCATGCCTCCTAAGGTTTAGTCAGCCTTGTGCCCCCAGGTGGTCACTCTTGGTCTGATCAGCCCCCACGCATTGGCCTGAGGCATGGTCTGGCTCTCAGGAACCAGGACCAAAGGCCAAATTGTTTAGTGCAAGGGGGTTCCACACCTTGCAGTATCCTACTGTCAGTCTTTGTACTTACCTTTGAGAATTTTGTGTGTGTATGAGAGGTGAGATAATTTTACCTATTTTGTGACTTTTTTCATTCATTGAGTGGCTTTTTTTTTTAAAATAATAGTGTGTTTTTGGTGAAAGTTTACACAGCAAATTAGGTTCCCATTTAACAGTTTCTACACAAATTGTTCAGTGACGTTAGTTACATTTTTTACAATGTGTCAACATTCTCATTATTTCCATTCTGGTTGTTCTCTTCCAGTACTCTAGTTTCCCTGCCCTGTTACCTTCTCATCTTTGCTTTAGAGTAACTGTTGACTGTTTGGTCTCATATAAATGATATTTTAAAGGAGTGTAATACTCACGGGTAATATTCTTTATTTTACGAGCCAGTCTGTTATTTAGCTAAAAAGTGACCTCGGGATAGTTTTGGTTCAAGGTTTAAAGGGTATCTCAGGGCAGCAGTCTCAGGAAGTCTTCTAGTATCAACTGTTCCAGTTAAGTCTGGACTTTTGGAGAATTTGAATTCTTTTCCACATTTTTCTTCTATTCTATGAGGATCCATCTTTTTTGGCCCTGATCAGAATGGTTGGTAGTGGTCGCCAGGCACCATCTAATTCTTCTGGTCTCGGGATAGATGAGGCCATGGTTTGCGTAGACTATTAGTCCTGCAGACTAGTTACATCTCTGAGTCTTTGCTTTTCTTCTTTCTCTTTTGCTCCTAATGAGTAGAGACCAATAGTTATATCTTAGATGGCCGCTTGCAAGCTTTTAAGACCCCAAACACTACTTCACCAAACTAGGATGCAGAACATAAGCCTTCAGACCCAGAAAACCTATCCCACAAGGTATTTGGTTGTCTAAGAAATATCTGTAACTGTGCCTCCTGTATACTTTATTATGTGTATGAATACTGTATTTTTATGCAAATAATGCATGCCTCCTACTTTGTTTGCCAACTGCACCCTCCCCCCGTGAGGTACTCTCGTAAGTACTGCTATGCCAGTTTTTTTTTTTTTTAACATATTGCTGTAAAAAAATTAGCGTAATGCTCTTACAAAAATACCTTGGGAGGGTGCAGTTGGCAAACAGACATAGAAGGCACACACTATTTGCATACAAATACAGTATATATACATGTACACACGTACATATATACATATAGATTCATCTGGTGTGCACCCATACATACACACATAGACATGCCTATACACATAATATGCATACGTACATATGTATGTAACAGCACATATATTTTTTGGTTGTTGTTGCAAAATTATATATCTCATAGCATTTACACAAAATGCCGTTTTTTCTTGTGTACTTCTCAGTGATATCACTTACCTTGGTCAGGCTGTGTGCACTTCACCTGCATTTGGTGTTACCTTTCCCATCACCAAAAGTAACAAGTGTGTACTGTCTAGAGAATGATTCCTCCTTTCCCCTCCCTCCATCCCTGGTAACCACCAATGAATGTTGGTTTCTCTACGTGTAGCTACTCTTGTTTTTCATAAAAGTGAGATTATAGAGTATTTGTCCTTTTGTGATTGACTTATTTCACTCAGTATAATGTCCTCCAGATTCATCAACATTCTATTTCAAGAACTCATTATTTATGGCTGTGCAGTAGTACAGGTATCCCCCGCTTTTTGAAAATTCACTTTATGCCACTTTGCTTTTATGAAAGACCTTCGTTAGTATGTTTTCGCTAACCAAAAGAAATCTGAAGAGGATTTTTGCTTTTACGAAAAAAGGCGAAATGAGGAGATAGCGTTCAGCATTTGTTTTGCAGCAAGCCGTTAAAGAGGCAGTGCGCACCCAGAGCATAGAGCCACATAGGGTGGATGAACCCCTGAAACGATTGCCCTGGGATAATCTTTAAACCTTAAGCCAGAAACATCCCCTGAAGTCTTCTTAAAACCAAACAGTAGTTTAGCTTAACTAGTAAAAAATGTCTGCCTCGCACATTGTGTTCTTTTAAGAACTATCTAAATGGGATCAAATAGACAACAGCAACTCAAAAGATTAGACAGGAAACTTAGGGGGCAGTGAGTTTATGTTAATGCAGGAGGAACAACTCAGAAAAGGGGGGTGAGAGTGATTGCATAACTCCAAGAATGTAATCAGTGTCACTAAACTGTACATGTGCAAACTGTTGAATTGCTGTATGTTTTGCTGTATATATTCTCAACAACAACAGAGTTACATAATTGCCACACCGCTGAGAATCATGGCTCAGCCAAGCTGACGCATAACCTTAACCATCACAGCCAGCGGTATTCTTGCCTCACTCCTCGGCGTTCATTACTGCTAGACGTACATTGTTAATGTGCAAAACAGTTGGTTAGTAGATTTTTTTAATTTTTTTTAATTTTTTATATTTTATTGTACTTCAGGTGAAAGCTTACAGAACAAATAGTTTCTCATGAAACAGTAGTACACGTTGTTTTATGACATTGGTTAACAACCCCATAACATATTAACCCTCTAAATTCTCAACTTTTTTTTTTTTGGTGAAAATACACATAGCCAAAGATACACCGTTTCAAAAATTTCTACATACACAGTTTAGTGACATTGACTGCGCTCTTCGAATTGTGCTGTTATTCTCACTTAAGATGAGGGCTTACAGAACAAAATAGTTTCTCATTTAACAGTTACTACAAATGTTGCCCTATGTCAATGGTTAACAATCTCACAACACATCAACACTATCCTTACTCAACCTTGGATTCCCTGTCACCAGCTTCCTTGTCCCCTTCTGCCTTGTGGCCCTTGTCACTGGACTCCTGTACCTCGTTAGTCTCATTTGGTTTTACGGGGCTGTCCACTCCCAGGCTGAACAGTGAACCTCGGAGGTAACTTCACCACTGAGCTAAAAGGATGTCTGGGGGCGGTTAGTAGATTTTTTACCGTTGTTGTAAACGGGAAGTGTCCGATAACGAGATAATAAGTGAGGAGTAGGTATACTTGAAAGTTTTGATTAGATTATACTAATTATACAAATTGGTAGTGCTGTGTGCTTACTTAAACTTCGTAAACCCGTTGCTGTCAAGTCGATTCCGACTCGTAGTAATGCTATGGGACAGAGTAGAACTGCCCCATTAAAGTTTCCTAGGCTGTCATCTTTAAGGAAGCAGACTGCTACATCTTTCTCCCATGGAGCAGCTGATAGCTTCAACCACTGACTATTCGGTTAGCAGCCAAGCCCTTAACCGTTGCACCACCAAGACGCCTCTTAAACGTAGTACGAGGATTTAATTTCCTTTAAGTTAAGCTTGTTTAAAAATAATTCTGTTAGAGCTATATAAATGCTGACTTCTTGTTATGTCATAGTTCGTCTTGAGGAATGTGAAGTGGCTAGACAGCTTCATCCAAAGGAAAATGATTTGGTGTTTTTGGTTCCTGAAAGACTAAATGGAGAGAACGATACAGAAAGAAATCTCATGCAAGATCCCCATGAATATTATTGTGGTTATGTTTATAAATTTCGTCGCACGTCAGTCAGTAAGTAAATAATGAAGCACTGAAAATTAATCTCTTAGATAAGTTTAAAAAAAAACCAAACCCACTGCTGTCAAGTCGATTCCAACTCATAGTGACCTTATAGGACAGGGCAGAACTGCCCCATAGAGTTTCTAAGGCTGTAAATCTTTACGGAATAGACTGTCACATCTTCCTCCCATGGAGAAGCTGGTAGGTTCGAACTGCCAACCTTTTGGTTAGCAGCCAAGTGCTTTAACCACTGCGCCACCAGCGCTCCTGATTAGAGTAAGCTTGTTTCCTAATTTTCCTCTAAATTGTGCTTTACCAGCTATGTATTTGCTATACATTTACCAGAGGTGTATTTGCTATGCTGATTACTTCTCATTTAGAATCCTTTTTCTAGTTTTTCCTAGACTCACCTAGAAAAGGCCCCGGATTTATTGCTATAAGTAGCTTTATGATTTAAAAGCTTTCTTTTATAATAATCCTCTCCTTTTGGTGTATTCTCTCATCTGTCACTGTGTTTGTTATAAAACAGATAATTTGCAGACCATCTGTTGGACCTTAAATCATATTCCAGTCTTGGTTTGAGGGCTTGTTACTCTGCTTTCTTCATAGCACTTACCACCATCTGACAGGTTTTTTTGATTATCTGCTTTCCCCTTCTAGAAAGTAAGCTTTTTGAGGACAGCAGCATTGCTTGGTTCTTAGGAGGCACTTAGTAAATATTTATTGAATGAATTATTTATATAATATACACTAAAACATAAGCTATAAGATACCTAATTCTAAATAACCTTTTTAAGTGGACAGCAGTATTGCAGTGGTAGCTGAAATTGCTTATTCTTCTTCTTGATAATAGTGCGTAATGGGAGATCTGAGTATTCTGTTGCCATCCAGACTCAAGACAGTTTGCCGGTCAGTTTAAATGAACTTGTGAAATGCATTGTAATCAGTTCTCTGGTAACTACACAAAGGATGTTAAAAGCCATGTCTCTGTTGAGTGGTCGGAACCAACTGGCCAGAGCTGTTCTGAATCCAAACCCCATGGACTTTTGTACAAAAGATTTACTAACTACAGCGTCTGAGAGAATTGTGAGTAATGATTATATGATACCAGGAAAAGTCATAAAATTTCATGTCAGAATATTAAAACACCATATTTTTAGCTACTACATACTCCTGTGTGTCTACAACAAAGACATTCACTGTGAATGCACTGTGATGTTGTTACAGTGCTTAGTTTTCTTTAAAGTGTGTATGCCTTTAATATTGCAAAGTATATAATTAGGTTAGCTTAACCTCAGGAGAGCAGTTCAGTACAGTAAAGAATTGAAAGTATGCTTGAAGAACAACATTAAAATGTTAGATCAGCATCCCACTTAAATGTTTGTTAGGTTATTAAAATTCAGGAGTAGGAGTAGGTTTAATGGATTTATTTTGCATTTGAATTGATACGTAATGTTGCAAATGCAAAGATGAAGTTGTCATTTTGTATCAACATTTATTTCTCATTGTAGGAGCTGTATATGAGCTCCAGGAAATTAACATAGAAAAAGGCAAAGGAACCTAATTTTTTTTTTTAACTCTTACTGTTTGCTAATAATAGGTGCCTGGGTGGCGCAAATGGTTTGCTCTTGGCTACTAACTAAAAGGTTGACGGTTTGAACCCACCCAGTGTCACCATGGAAGAAAGGCCTGGTGATCTGCTTCCACAAAAGATTACAGCCAGGAAAATCCTGTGGAACTCTCAGTTGTACTGTGTAACACATGGGATCACCATGAGTCAGAATCAATTAGATGGCAAAGGGTTTTAGTTTACTATGTGCTTAGGGCTTTCGTGTGCATTATCTCATTGAGTTCTCACACTTTAAAGAATCCCAGGTTTAATGGATGACAAAGGCTGAGGCTTACAGAGGTTAGGAGTTTAGTGACCTAGCTTGTAAGTGAAACTGAGGTTTAGATTCAGTAGGAAAGAATAGTTTTAGAATATTAGTTTGTAGAGTTGAAGGAAGGAATTAAAATAGAATCAGAGAATAATTAGAAGAAAATTATAGAAGTAAATATAATTTGTTGTGATCTTCTTTGTAAGAATTACAAACAAAAATACAGTTGTAGTATTTGTAAAGTGGACTAAAAAGCATGCAGATACTTGTAAATAATTAGTTTTCCTTCTGGTAGTGAAAGTAGCTCTTAGATTAAAGATCACTTCAGAGTGTTACCTGATCAAAACCAAAGCTGCTGGCTGGTATAGATTAGAAGAAATTCAAATGATATTTTTATTATCTTCCTTTCTTGTGCCAGTACACAAAAAACAACTCAATCTCATTAATGCCTTTTTTGTAGATAACCTACTTAAGAGATTTCAATGAAGACCAAAAGAAAGCAATAGAAACTGCGTATACGATGGTGAAACAGTCACCGTCAGTTGCCAAAATCTGTCTGATTCATGGACCACCTGGAACAGGAAAATCAAAAACTATTGTTGGCCTTCTATACCGCCTACTGACAGAGGTAGAGTATGAGTGAGGGCCTTGCAGCTGTTAATTGAATACGTTGCTTTGTTTTACATACTTGAATTAACTGGCATATATAATTAAGTATTAAAATTCTTCTTTCCTTTCAGTTTTGTGTTTATTTTTTATATTGTTATTGTGTGGAACTGTATTAGAGAAAGGGGTGCAAAGGGAGGGAAGGTTGTAAGAAGTAGGAAGAGCAGAAAACACTATCTCATGTGAAACTAATCCTAAGGGCTAGAATGGTCTTATTTTATTATTAGGTCCCAACTAATGCCAGTAAACCATCTTGAATGTATTCTTGGGTTGCATTTTGGTTGGATTGAGTATTGATTAAGTTAAGTGGATAGTAAGGTAAGACTCAGAGTAGTTAACAGTAAAATTTTATGCCAGAGTAATTTTAATGATGGAGGTTCTTTTACTTATTTTTAACTATAGTGGAAACTTTTCAGCATACATGGAAGTAGAGACTAACTTTAAAACTACATAATAGAGCTCATCAGTATTTTGTTTTTGTTTTGTATGTGTGTGGCAAATTCTAGAACCAGAGAAAGGGACATTCAGATGAAAACTCCAATGCCAAAATCAAACAAAACCGTGTTCTTGTTTGTGCGCCTTCCAATGCAGCTGTTGATGAACTTATGAAAAAAATTATCCTCGAATTCAAGGAAAAATGTAAAGACAAGAAGAATCCTTTGGGTATGATCCTTATGCAGGCTTTTAATTTGATTTTTGTTTTCAGTATTTAGCATGGGCAGCTTTGAATCCTGATAGTAACTTCTGCTTGGAGTTGTAGCCCGTATGTACTTATAGATGGATTTACTCTGTGCCAGGCACTGTGCTAGGTCCTGAGGTTTCAACAGAGAACAAAAACATGGTCCTGGACTTGAAGGAAATGTGCAGTCTAATGAGGGAAGTAGACAGGTCATTGGACAATTATGGTATAGAGTGATAAGTTCTATAATATGGTTAAAACATGACACGCCTTCAGAACACCTGAGAGGGGCCCTTGATTCAGTCATGTATGGGTTAGGGAAGGCTTTTGGAGGAAATAATGTCTAAGATGAAAACTGAAGAGCAATAAGGAGTTAGCCATGGGAAGTAAGGTGGAAGGATACTCCAGCAGATGTTACCATAAATAAGAAGGATCAGAGGCAAGAGAACTTCAGATAGTTCAGTGTAGCTAGATTGTAAGTTCCATGAGGGCAATACTTGACACTCAATTAGTGCTCAGTAGGTATTTAGTGTTGTAAAACTAGAAGCATTAGTAGATGGTAAAAGATAAGACTTTCAATAAACATTGACTTATTAAAAATAATAAAAACAATAATAGTTATTGAGTGTTTATTGTATGTCAGTAATCCTCAAAATAATCCTGTGAGAGAGAGATTAAATAATCCTATCTACATTTTATAAGTAGGGAAACCGAGGAGTAGAAATGTTAAATACTATAGGAGTAAAAAAACTTTTCAGTAGAATTTATATAATGGTGAAGAGCATCACCACAGATGATTCAAGATACTTTGAGTGAAGATGTTAAATAATTTGTTTACTTAATCTTAAAAAATCTACTCTTCATATCACCCATATTTGGTGGTATGGTTATAGCTTTGTATTAGACTATTTTTCCAAATGCGTATATCTTGTCTTCCCCAACAAATTTTATTTTCCTTGGGGATACCTGACAATGCTGTTTATCAGTTAGGATTAGATTCAGCTACAAAAGAGACTTTAGATACAGTGGCTTAAATATAATAATAATTTCTTTCTTACTCAAAAGTCCAGAGGTAGACGGTAGGCAGACCAGGACTGGTATGGTGACTCTGCTCCAGAGAGTCTTCAGAGACTCAGGCTCCTTCTAGCTTGTTGCTCCACTGTCTATGACCTCCATTCCTTAGTGTGTACCTCATAGTCAGAGATGGCTGCTCCAGCTCCAGTAATCACATCTAGCAAGCATGAGAAAGAGCAAGCATGAGGAAGATGAAGAGGGGGCAAAGGGAACATATTAGCCATTTAGATTCCTAGATGCTGCCAAAGGCCCTTTTGGCTTATTTCTTCTTGCCCAAAACTTATTCACATGCCCATACTCAGTTACAAGGGAGGCTGGGACATGGCATCTTTATTCTAGGGGACCATACATGTGTTTCATTTTTCTTACATATGTATCACCTGCCTAGAGAATTCATTTGCATCTTAAAACTTAGAGTCTGCAACTTGCTTTTTCCATTCACCATCACGTTTGTAAGATTCGTGATTTTATGTACAACCGAAATCATTCATATTAACTACTATATGGTATTTTATTGTATGTATGCACAATTTATTCATTATCCATTGATAGAAATTTAGGTTGTTTCCAATTGTAAACCATGTTGCAGTGAATACATGCATATTTCTTCAGTGCAGGTATAAAAATGTTCACTGCTTTGGATAAGTGAATTGTACTACGTAATACTATACAACAGTTGACAGTAAAAGGAATACACGAAAGCCCTACATTGTAATTTATGTATCTTGTGTTTACATGCAGCTTTATAGGGTAGTACTTTTCAAATTGTGGGTTGTGATCAAATAGTGGATTATAAAATCCGTTTAGGGAGACCACAGCCAGCATACTTAAACATTTTAGATAAAGTAGAATAGAAGAAAATAGACCAGAGTGCATTGAAGATAATATGGGTAAGCATTGTTTTGTGAAACTTGTTTCAGTTGTGAGGTGTGTGTGTAGGCATGTGTCTGTGTACTGGATGTCGATATGAATGTACTTCATGCTGTAGTTTAAAGTCAAAAGCGTTGTCTTAGTTATCTAGTGCTGCAATAACAGAAATACCACAAGTGGGTGGCTTTAACAAATAGAAGTTTATTTCCGCAGTTTGTTGTTGTGTGCCATCGAGCTGATTCCAACACATAGCGACCAAGTGTGACAAAGCAGAACTGTCCCATAGAGTTGCCTAGGCTGTAATCTTTACAGGAGCAGATCACCAGGTCTTTTCTTTAGTGGAGCAGTTAGTAGGTTGGAGCCATCGACCTTTCGGTTAGCAGCCAAGCACGTAACCATTGCACCACCAGGGCTCCTTTTCTCACAGTTTAGGAGGCTAAAAGTCTGAATTCAGGGTGCTGGCTCTAGGGGAAGGCTTTCTATCTCTGTTGGCTCTGGGGGAAGGTCCGTGTCTCTTTTCAGCCTTGGCGCCTTGGTGATCTTCATGTGGCATGGTATCTGTCTTTCCCCATCTCTGCTTCCTTGCTTAATCTTTTATGTCTCAAAAGAGATTGATTTAAGACATACCCTACTAACATAACAAGGAAAACCCACTCCCAAATGTGATTATGACTATAAGTATAGGACTTAGGGTTTATAACGCATATTTTTTTGGGGAGGCACAATTCGATCCATAACATTCCACCCTTTGGCCCCCAAAATTCACGTCCTTCCCATATGCAAAACACATTCAGCCCATCACATTATCCCAAAATCTTAAATCATCTCCAAGTCCAAAATCGCATCTTCTGAATCATCTAAATCAAATATGGGTGAGATTTAAGGCGTATTCCATTCCGTGGCAAAATTCCTCTTCATTTGTGAACCTGTGAAATCTAGAATACAAATTATCTGCTTCCAGAGTACAATGGTAGAGCAGGCACAAGTTAGATATTTCCATTACAAATGGGAGAAATTAGAGGGAAAGAACGAATAATGGGCAGTAAGCAAGTCCAAAATCCAGCAGAACAAGTACAAACTCTCAAGGCTGGAGAATAATCCTGTTCTCTGAGACCATCTTGGCCTAGCTGTGCCCTTCAAACTCTGGGTGTTGGCCATGCTATCTGTATTCTGGGTGGAGGTCCCTTGGCCCTGGGCTCTAGCCACACCTTCTAGGCCCATTGGAATGGCAACTCTGCTCCCTTGGCTTTGGGCAGCCCCATTCTAGTACATCTGAGTGGCAATCCCTTGGCCCCAGGAGACCCCATTCTTCTGCCCCTTGGGCATGGTAGCCCCACCTCCTCAGCTTTGAGCAGAGGCTCCATCCTCTTGGCACGCCTGAAAGGCAGCCCTACACTTCAGCACCGCGTTGGTGAGGATCTGACTCTTTGAAACCTAGGAAACCTTATTCCATCCTTTGAAACCTAGGAGGCTGTAGCTCCACCTTTGAGATCCAGGAGACAGAGTCTCCAGCCTTTGAAACCAAGATAGCCCTGCTTCCCATCTCAAATATACAAGTTCATCACTTAACAACCTCTACGTTCCACCAAACATTTGAGTATAATTCAGACAAGTTCTTTGCCACTGCATAGAAAGCATCGCCATTACTCCATTGTCCAGTTACGTTTGGCATTTCCTTTAAAACCCTCACTAGAAGCACATTTAATGTCCATATTTCTAGCAACATTCTGTAGACAGCGCTGTATGTATTCACTAAGATGATAGTGACTTTCTCTGTGACTTTCCTCACTTCCTTCTGAGCCCTCACCAGAATTGCCTTTGACGTCCATAATTCTACCAACAGTCTCTTCAAGGCAGTCTGGTTTTTACTTTTCAGCATCTTAAGTCTTCCAGCCTCTACCCATTGCTCAATTCCAAAGCTACTTCCACATTTTAGGTATTTATTAGAGCAGCACCCCAGTCTCTGGTATCAAATTCTGTCTTAGTTAGGTACAGTGGTTAAGAATTCGGCTGCTAACCGAAAGGTCGGCAGTTTGAATCCTCCAGCTGCTCCTTGGAAACCCTATGGAGCAGTTCTGCTCTGTCCTGTAGGGTCGCTGTGAGTCAGAATCCACTCAGTAGCAACGCGTTTTTTTGGCTATAACAGGAATACCACAAGTGGGTGGCTTTAAGAAACAAATTTATTTTCTCATAGTTTACAAGACTAGAAGTCTGAATTCAGGACGCCAGCTCTAGGGGAAGGCTTTCTCTCTGTCTTTTGGCTTTGGGGGAAGGTCCTTGTTTCTTTACAGCCTTGGCTCCTTGGTGATCTTCATGTGGCATAGCATCTGTCTTCCCCCATCTCTGCTTCCTTGCTTAATCTGCTCTTTTATGTCTCAAAAGAGATTGACTTAAAACACACCCTACACTAATACTGCTGGGTTAACATAACAAAGAAAACCCATTTCCAAATGTGATTATAACCACAGATATCACCACCCACCACCCATTGTGACCTTATAGGACAGAGTAGAACTGCCCTATAGGGTTTCCAAGGAGCACCTAGTGGATTCAGACTGCCACCTTTTGTTTAGCAGCTGAACTCTTAACCACTGCGCCACCAGGGTTTCCGAACCACAGGTATAGGGGTTAGAATTTACAACACATACTTTTGGGGGACACAGTTCAATCCATAACAAGCATTTGTGTAAACACTGGTCGTGTGTGTGTGTGCGTGCGTGTGTGTGTGGAATTCTGTTGCGTGCTTTTTTTCTTTTTATCCATTGAAATGGTAGTGACATTTTTCTTCATTAATTTGTTAATGTGGTAAATTACAACGCTTTTCTAATCTGAAAACATCTTTTATTCCTAAAATAAGCCCAGGTTGGTCCCATGTTATTAATGAGGACAGCCTATAATTTTTCTTTGTCATAATATCTTTGTCTAGTTTTAGTATCGAGGTTACACAGACTTTAAAAAATGAGTTGGAGAAATTTTCTGAAATGTTTTGTTTAAGACGGTTTGTTTCTTGCAGGTTGAGTTAACTTGCTATAGTTACAGCCTTCTGAATTTATTAGTGTTGTTTTTTTGATAGATGGGCAGTTCTTTACCTACTGTTTAAATTTCCTTAATGGTTATAGATCTATTGAAGTTTTCTGTTTTTGTCTGAGTTTTGCTAATTCATATCTTTTAAGAAAAATGGCTACTTCATCTTAGGTCTTCAGATATATTGATGTAAAGTTGTGCATTGTATTCTCATTTTTTTAATTCCAACTGTATTTATGGTTGGGTCCCCTTTTTCATTCTCTGAATTATATATTTATGCCCTAACTCCATGTGTAGCACAGGCCTGTGGTTGGAAGGTCCCAGAGGAGAATTTATTTTTTACCAACTGAGCCCAGGCCAAGATAGATACACTTCTTTTTTTTGTCTCTCCACCTCTGCCAGACCCCTTTGCTTTCTGGTGGGCATAGAAAGCCAAGCTCTTATTTTGGAAATTTCAACATCTTGATTGGATTGATGGTTTTGCTGATGTAGACATGTGTCAAACTCATAGCACTAAGGACTTAAGAATCTCTACATTTTATCAAATGTAAATGATACCTCAGTAATGTTGATTTTAAAAAGCAAAGCAAAACAAAAAACATGTAGGCCCCTCCACAATGACCGACCTTCACCCCTTACTCTGTCTCCTCCGGGAAGTCACAGCAGCTCAGGGGTTTTCACCTCTGGTTTTTATCTTCCTCGTTGTTTTTAGCCCCTAAGAATTTCTCTTACATTTTTATGAGCTAAGTCCTGAGATTTAAAGGATGTTGTTATAATTTATAGAGCATTTCTAGATGTTTATAGTGGGAGGGTTTCCAGGTAATAGGATCCATCTTTTTGGTGGAAACACAAATCAAGTCAGTTAGCAGTTTTGAGACCCTCAAGTAAATGTTGACCAGAGAAGATGGCCTCAAATTTAGAAGAATGAGCTGACTAGGATCATAGCTGTGCTGTAGATACCTGTATAAATAAACTATTCATTCATTCAGCATTTATTTATTGTACTTACTATGTGCCAGGCACTGTTCTAGGCAGTGACCAAAACAAAACCCATGTTCTTAATGGGACTTAACATTCCAGTGGAGGGAGATAGACAGTAAACAAATAACTATGTGATGAGTCAGATTGGGATAAGTGCGAATAAACACTAACCTGTTTTATTTTAACTTGGCATTTCCCAAATATATTTTACTATGGAATGTTCTAGAATACAGTGTGAAAAACATCAGTATAATAGAATTTCAATTCAGCTGTGTATTATTTATGTGTTCTCACTAGTTTTTATTAGGTAGAAATGATAAATACTTGCCTTATAAGGTTGTTATGAGGAATATATGAAATAATGTATGAGAAACTCCTAGTGGAGTTCCTGATATCTAGTTACTAGTTCACATTAGCTCCCTTCTCTGATTGTGAGTGTATTTGTTTAGAGAAAGATACTATGTACAGAGACAGGATTGATAGAGTCCTTATTAATCTTTATGTGTAATTTTATCAATAGGAAACTGTGGAGATATAAATTTAGTACGACTGGGGCCAGAAAAGTCTATTAATAATGAAGTCCTAAAATTCAGTTTGGACAGCCAAGTTAACCACAGAATGAGTAAGTACTGAGTAAGGTACATATTAACAATCTCTCTTTTTTTTTATGGTAGACAGTGACTTGGATTTTAAAGGTAATTTGGACACCCTAGAGATAGTCTAGCTTTGGGAACTAGTTTTTCTTCACATTGTGCATGTGTGTGTGAGTTTGTTAGAATTGGCATATAATTTATTTTTATTCTTATTTCTTTAGAAAAGGACTTACCTTGTCATGTTCAGGAGATGCATAAAAGAAAAGAGTTTTTAGATCATCAACTAGATGAACTTTCCCGCCAGCGTGCTTTGTGCCGAGGTGGAAGGGAAGTACAGGTAAATAAATATTTTTTGATTAGTGTTCTTTAAATAATAACTCAGGTATACAAACTTATTGATACCATACTTTTATTGGGAGTGGCATAATTCATGTACAAAAATGTATATAACCAATTTTTAATTTGGTATAATAAAGTAGTATGGCTTACATCAAGGGTTAACAAACTTTTTTTGTAAAAGGCAAGACAGTAATATTTTCGGCTTTGTAGACCATCTGTTGTCTGTAGCATCTACTCAGTTCTGCTATTGTAGGACGAAAGTAGCCATAGACAGTACATGAACAAATGGATGTGTCTGGTTTCAGTACAAATTTATGTACAAAAACAGTAGGTTGAATTTGGCCCATAGGCTATAGTGTACTCATCCCTGCTTTATATTATACCTATACAGAATTTATTAGTCCTCGTTCAGTTGCAAGTTAAAGAAATCCAATTCAAATTAGGTTAGTCAAAAAAGGTATTTATTGGCTTACATAACTAGAAGAACCAGGAGTGGACTAGCTTCAGCATGACTGGATCCAGAGGCTCAGATGATGTCATTTCTCCTCCCTGTAACTGGTTTTTCTCTGTGTGTCAGCTGTTTCTTCTCCAGGAGAAGATGAGTGCCAACATCTCTAGGCTCCACCATCGCAGCTTACAAACCCCAGAGGAAGAAAAGTTTTCTCTCCTCACATCCATACGTTAATTCCAAGGAAGAAGTGATTATTCCAGGCGTGGGCAAGCTGGTCCAGTCTCTGTTTTTAAGACTTGCCTAGCCTGTATTATATACCCATCACTGTGGCTGGAGAAAAAGCTGGGGTATGACTGACAACCTCATTTGAACCACTTGGAAATTAGTGGTGGAATAATTACCGAAAGGTTGGAATGCTAAGCAAATAGAAATAGCATCCACTCAGTCCACTGGACCTGAGTCGTAATTCAGTGATACAGAAGGTCTTTCAGGACTCCACTATGATAATAATAAGCTTTTCATTAATTGAAAATATAGACTCACTCTTTTGAAATGGGAGCAGTCCATTAGAAAGTGTTTTAAAATGCTTAGCTTAGTTTTAATAATGACATCCAAATTTTTTCCAGAGACAAGAATTAGATGAAAAAATTGCCAAAGTTTCAAAAGAAAGGCAGGAACTTGCTTCCAAAATTAAAGAGGTAAGTAGTTCACCTATAACATTTTCTTTTTTTTTTAATTATGACATGATTTAGACATCCTATGTACTTTTCTCAATTATGTTTTTAAAACTTTTTATTATGAAAAATTTCAAACATAAAATTTCAGCCTACAAATGGATTCTTAACTACCACCTGAGATTTACAAGAAAGAAGTGATTATAAATTATGTTTTTCCTCTTTTAAGACTGGGTATTCTAAAAACCCACTTCTTAGGTGCTCCGTCTCCCTTGCCCCCCACTGCAAAAAACAGTTTTTTCCTCTGGTAATTATGAACAAATGAAGAGTTAATGAAAATAGGTTTGCAGGTGTTTTCCCTATTTAAAAGGAAGAAAGAAAATCACATGTATGTGGATTCAAGTCACATGACAGTGATGGGGCTTGGCACAGGAGAGGATAAGCTCTTTTTTTGCAATTCTTAATTTAAAGCATAAACTCTTTGTTCTTGTTTTTGATTATAAGAATTCTTCTATAACATGTATAACTTTTCTCCCAGTATTCTTTGGGTATAGAAGTAACAAAATCAACATTTAGACTGATGGAAGCTGGGATGAGTCAGATGTATATTCTGATCACTAGAATGCTGCTCTCATCAGAACAAGCAGGAGTCAGGGCGAAAGGGTACTATCCAACTGGTAACCATATTAGTATTTTTAAGTTGGGATTTTCTCTTGAATATATTATTAGCCTTCTCTGTGGAGCCCTGGTGGCACAGTGGTTAAGTGGTTGACTGCTAACCAAAAGGTCAGCAGTTCTGATCCACCAACCACTCCTTGGAAACCCTGTGGGGCACTTCTGCTCTGTCCTATAGGGTCACTATGAGTGAGCGTTGACTCTATGGCAACCGTTTTTTTTTTTTCCCCCCTAATGGGTATGTAGCAAAATAAAGTAGAATTTAATGTATATTTCCACTGACAGTTTATTTAAACTAAAAATTCAGTGGAAAGCTTTTTACTAAAATTTTAAACCAAGCCCAGAATGAATTTTTGGGAGTTTAAAGATGAAGTCCATGTTCACAAGTTTTATGTACTCATCATATGTGTTACCACATGTGTTCTGTGGGCCATTGACTTAATTGTGCCTTGGTAGTTTAACTCACTAGATTGCTGAAGGGGTGTTTGTCAAAGCTTTAGTGTGTGAGCACTAGAGGGCCACAGTTGCCACCCTCTTCCTAAAGCTCACATATATGCCTTGGAGTTCATGGTTGAGTATATCATATGTGCAGGGATGAATCACTACCACTTTTCAGTAGCAGAAATAGGCAAATTGACTAATAATAAACTCAGCTTTTAGTTTGAACATTAAATTGTATACATTGTGAGGTGTCATTCACATCGTGTGGCTCTATCACAGTATATTTCGTTATAGAAACAGACCAGTGTTGTTTTTCTTAATGTGGAGGTAGAAAGGTCCACAGATAATTTTGTTGGTATTAGACTTTATAAAAGAAAGAACAACACTATATACTTTAAAAATTAATAGAAGAAAATGTACATTCAAGCTTAGTTCTAACCCTAGCTTTTACTCAGATATTTGTTTACTACTCAGTAGAATTAATTGGGGATCTCTACTTATTCTGATACCTATCTAAATACATCTGGCTACAAAAAGAATTATAGTCTATTTTGACCAGATCAAACCCTGAATAAATTTTTTTTAATGTGCTTAAATCATGTTCTCAGCTTAGACTGCAAAGCACAGTGTTCTTTATGGTGATTTCTGATTATGTTGAATGTTTCTGCTGTTTTCTGCGTGTGAGCTTTTCCTCTGTTACTGAATATTATTCTGTCACATAATAAATGCTGGATGTTTTATAATAAAAACAGGCATATCATAGTAAGAATATATGTATAACTAAATATTAACTTTTATTTATTCTCTTAGGTTCAAGGACGCCCACAGAAAACACAGAGTATCATCATCTTAGAGTCCCATGTCATCTGCTGCACATTGAGCACAAGTGGTGGTTTACTACTTGAGTCTGCTTTTCGTGGGCAAGGGGGTGTTCCGTTCAGTTGTGTCATTGTTGATGAGGTCAGTGAGCAGTCGGCCATACATCTTTAACTAACACTGTAAGGAGTAAGTCATAGATGAATTGTGACTGCGGAGATGTCGATAATATTTTTCTTTTGCATCTTATTTTTACCTGCCAATACCTGTGTGTTCTCTTATGTTGAAATATGCTACTAATAACTCATCACAGTTAATTTAAAATTACTTTACCAGTATTAGGATTCTAAGGATGCTTGATTGCTGCTAACAAAATCCCTGCCAAGTGATTATCTAGACCTAGTTTGGAACATCTCCAGTAATAAGCAATTCACAACCTTTGAAACAGTTTTAATATAATTTTTGACACCTCTGAGCCACAGTATTTTCATCTTAACATCCCTGATTCCGGTTTTATTCATTGAGTTATTGGTTATTGGCTACCTACTGTTTGTCAGAATGTAGAGCCAGAAGACAGAGGAAGTGGAAAATATTTGCCAAATTGATCCAGGAGATCGAAGTCCCAATATCCACCAGAATGAAAGAACAGAAAAAGTAGAAATGATGAAATAATTGAAGGAAATGTCATTGAATTGAAGAGAAACTTGACTCTTGTGATTGAAGAGGCCTACTGAGGAGCCTTGGTGGTGAAGTGGTTAAGAGCTCAGCTGCTAACCAAAAGGTCAGCAGTTTGAATCCACCAGCCACTCCTTGGAAACCCTATGGGTCAGTTCTACTCTGTCCTGTAGGGTTGCTATGAGTCGGAATTGACTCTACGGCACAGACTGATGAACAAGGAAGAATGATTTGATGTGGGGGGAGTGGTTTATACAGTCACACCTATTATGATTTCTGAACTTCAGAGACAAGTTCTGTTTTCTAGAGGAGAAAATGTTCCATCAGGCTCTTGCCCAGCTGAACAAAGAGCACAAATTGAAGATATATAAGGCCTTCTAATTTGCGGCTAGTGCCCAAGTAGTAGTTGGAACCAAGTAGTGGCTGACTTCAAAATATATCTTTGTTTTTTAAATTGTGCTGCGTAGAGGTGTTTTTGTTGTTTGTTTTCTAACCAGCAAAAATTCTTATTTTGATAATTTGGTGCAGAAACAGAAGTATGGTACTTTTCTGAATAGTTAGAACTTTTATGAATTACGTAAACCGTATGTGGATAAACTAATAGCTAAGATAATCAAGAGTAATTTCTCCTTTCCATATTTCTTACCAAGGCTGGACAGTCTTGTGAAATTGAGACTCTTACTCCGCTCATCCATCGTTGCAACAAGCTTATCCTGGTAGGAGATCCTAAACAGCTCCCTCCCACGGTCATTTCTATGGTAAGTTTATTTTATATTCATATTGCCTTAAAGTGGAAGGGGCTTTTTGTTTTCAAGGATAGGAGTAGTCTTTTTAGGATTATCAGCTTCTATTTGGAGGGAGAAATAGGGAATGAGAGAAGAGAAGCACTGAGTCTTCATTAGTAAAAAAAAAAAAAATCTCTGAAAATGTACCTTTATTCATAATTGTACTTGTGTGAATCTGTATGGCAAGAACAGTGTTAAGTGTTGGAGACCAGAGGCTGTCTGCCTTAGGCCTTTCCTTTGAGAAAGATGGTGTCCGGATATTTTAACGGACTGTCTCTGACTTACTTTAATAATACAAACACTAAAACAATAATAAAAGAAAAACTTTAAAAGCAAGGAAAGGAACCCCAGCCTTCTGGCTTATACTTAATCAGGCACACATATGAGGAAGACATTATAAAGAGAAATTCTTTTTGAAGTGCATTTCCAATTTTAGTATCCTGTAGTACAAGAAAATTTCTCTGCTCCTCACGTTTTCTGAAGGTGAAGGTGACAGGAAAAGAAAAGGAATTAATTAGAAACTCCGGGAAGATAAGCCCTTAGTTACATTGTGATCCACTTCACTTTGTTATTATTTTTTTTTTAATCCCACTGAAGATGGCTTGTCGAAGTGCACGTCAGACTCAAGATTGAGTAGATGTTTTGGGTCATTTGAATAAACCTAAATCGTGGTTCGAAATTTAATAAAATTTGTGTTCTTTACTGCTACATTGATTATCTGTACCAATATAGAGAAGTAGTTGCATAAACAGTCCCAGAGAAACTATCATTTTAGAAGCATTTTTATTTTTGTTGTCTTTATTGACTTTGGAATTACTCAGAATGATAATGTAGTTCTTTGTGTGACATCTGAGCACATGTATAAATCATATGTAGCTCAGAAGCATACCACTTGCTGTGGGAAGACTTGTGTCTGTAAGAAAGCATTGCTGTGGGTAACTTTGTTCATGGAGGATGGTGAAGAATGAACTGTATATTGCATTTCTTTAAATAATACAGTATTTCAAAAATTTACCGAAGAGAGCCTCAGCCTCTAGAGAAAAAGGATTGCTGATGGCTCTCAACTTTATTTGTTACTTTGGTGATTGATAAAAGCAGCAAAAATGGGAAAAATCAATTAATGTTTTAAAATTACTGCAAAAATAATACAGGCTTATTGAGAAAATTACAGAAAGTAATTACGAAGTTAATTTTCTTAACACTTTTCTAACCATCTGTTTCTAGGGATAATTACTGTGAACAGCTTAATGAGTATTTTAAGAAATTTGATTTTTCTGGGTATTTGGGTATTCATTTTTCATTTTTTCAGTCTATATTTATTGAGTGCCAGACTAATTCAGGCACTAATCTGGGTGCTGGGGTTATTACAGTAAAGAAAACAGATAAAAATTCCTGGCTTCATGGAGCTTACATTTTAGTGGGTAACAGTAAATAAATAAGTTATTAAAATATGGTATGTCAGATGGTTATGAGGTTTATGTACATGTTTATGTATATGTGTAAAGTTTTGTTTTGTATAAGTCCCTTTTCTTTTTCCCCAACGAGAAGATTCAAAACTAGGTTTGGCTAACTGAATAGATAAAACTTTTGAGGATGTAAAGGAAATGGTCAAATGGCTACTGATATTTATCTTTCTTAGTTTTACATACTTATTTAAAATCATAAATAATGTATATATTAAGAAATAGTGCTTTTGTTTCTACTCGCATTTTGTGAAATGAGCTTATTCGAACTATGCACATATGTCTTTGATGCCGTTATCTTCAACATCACTCAGTCATCTTAGTGCGGTTTCTAGAGCACATTTTTAGTTTTAGATTATTTTAAGATATAATGCTTTTTGAATCATTGTATGATGCTGTCACTGAAAATGATAAACCAAGATACAACTGTCAGAACATTAAGACAGTTTTTTTCGTTTGTCTTTTATAGTTGGGTGTTTTTCAAATTGCAGATTGTAACCCATAACTGGGATTTTTTAAATCAGTTTAGTAAGTAGGTTGTCTCTCTCTACCACTAGAGACTGTAAGACTTGATCGTATCTACCTTAGCAGTCTCAGTACCCAAATTGTAGGTGCTCAGTACATACTAGATGGATCAATGAATAAATTGTTCTTTAAAGGCTTGTTTATAATGACATTCAGCATTTCTGCTGTGAGGACATACTCTAGAAATAATTGTTAAAATCTGTGTCACATTTCTTTGCTTCCTTTATTATTGATTCTTTCTGGTGACCTATTAGTATCAAAATAGCATCAGTTGTGGTCGTTCAAGATAACATCTCTTTCATAAGTGTTTATGGATGTTCTAAATAAAGAGAAGATTCCTCACCTTATATTCAGGATACATGACTTTTGGAGGATTGGGGTCAGAAACATCTCCACTGTCTGAATCTTTGGTGGTTAGTAATCTTATGTCCCCTGAACCTTGCCATATATATGTTAGAACTCAGTAATTGTTTTTATAGTGGGAAAGTATAGATGAATTCTTGGAAGCTCTTGCTTTGTTTTCCCCTCTTAGAAAGCACAGGAATATGGCTATAACCAGTCGATGATGGCTCGCTTCTGCAAGCTGCTGGAGGAGAACGTAGAGCACAATGTGATCGGCAGACTGCCTGTTTTACAGCTCACTGTTCAATACAGGATGCACCCAGACATATGTCTCTTCCCTTCTAATTATGTGTATAACAGAAACTTGAAAACAAACAGGTTGGTTCAATTTATTGCATGTTAGTTTATTTTATTTGTAGGTTTAGCTGCTTAGGAAGAATAGCCATTTTACTGTGTTCTTAAGTCTTGTCATGAAAAGCACACATCACCAGGGTTTTTTAAATTAATTATTTTCTGTAACTATACAAGCCGTACATATTTATTGTAGCAAATGAAGATAAAAAAGGAAAAAAAAATCACTGGTAACATTTTGGTATATCTCCTTCTGGTTCTTTTTTAAGTGCATATCTTCTTTTACTTTTTCTCTCTTTTTAAATTTTTGAAAAACAACTGAGCCGTACTTCCTTATGTTCTGTGGCTTGCTATTTTCACTTAATAAGGAGCCCTGGTGGCACAGTAGGTAAGGAGCCCTGGTGGCACAGTAGTTAAGTGCGTGGCTGCTAACCAAAAGATGGAGGTTGAATCCACCAGCTGCTCTGCAGGAGAAAGATGTGGCACTCTGCTTCCCTAAAGATTTATAGCTTAGGAAGCCCAATGGGGCAGTTCTGCTTTGTCCTGTAGGGTCGCAGTGAGTCAGAGTCAACTTGATGACAGTGGGTTATATCACTTACTTACAATCATAGTGTTACATTTTAATTACTAGATAGGTTACTATTCCTAACACTAAAATAAAAATAAAGTCAGTTTTTTTCCTTTTACTAATACCCATCTGTAAAAGAAAAGTTTCTTCTAGTCCCTTTCCTTTCTCTATAATCCTCTCCCCTACAAAATGATAATTATAATAAAATATAACTATAGACATATTCTGAATGGTGGCTGCTTTTTTATAGAGTGACTGAAACCAATCGATGTTCATCAGACTGGCCATTTCAGCCTTACCTTGTGTTTGATGTCGGAGATGGTTCAGAAAGACGGGATAATGAGTATGTTCTTCTCTTTCTTCAATCCCCAGAGATAGTCACAGAATTGTTTACATTATTTTGTTCAGATTTATGTTAAAAACATTTTCTGTACACACCTCTTTGTCTAGTGCCAGGGCACAATCATTTTCATTTAGCTGGGTTGTGATAACTTTTCCTTTTTTGTCATATATTACTGATGGCTTTCTTTATGTATTTGAGCCTTTTTATTTTTTATAAATATGTGTAATGGGGATAATACTACCTAACATGTGGTAAACACTTGTGATCACAGCAGTGAAGTAAAACAGACACAGCCCCATTGCAAGGATATTGTAGTCTAATAAGGAAGACAGAATTTAGCAGGTAAGCACCTGGGTAATTTGTTGATCCAGTTAGGTTAAGTGCTGTGGAGGAAAAGTGTATGGATTAAATTGGATTAAAATGTGAACGGGAGTAAGGAAGTAGAGGTGGAAGGTAGACAGTGCTTTCAGGGTATTGGACTGTGAATGAGGGAGAGTGTCCAGGTGGTCTGGGAATGACAGCAGAAGGGAATGGTAGTGTTGCTAGAGGGTAAAAACTTCAGAGGGGTCAGGGGTTCTTGTGAGAGAGTAGAGGAGTAATAGTCTGGAGGCAGCATTTGTTAGCACGGATACAAACCCCCACCTCTGTATCATCAAGTGTGAGGAAATACAAATTCTACCTTTGTATCATGAGAAGGATGCAGAGCAGATGCTGTTCTCAGGTGAGAATCAGGTATTGGTTAAGATATAGAGGTGGAGAGTGGGAGCATTCAGTGAATAAGTGAAAAATACATTAGAGTTGACATGGGATTGTAATGCCAGAGACACAGTGAAAAGGTTTTAGTGGGGCTGTGGAGGTGGAGCAGAGAATTAAGAGTTGAGCACCAGAACATTATGGAGATGGAAGGCCACAAGAGGAATATTGGCCAGAGTTACTTAACCTGAGAGGTGTCCGAGGGAATACAAATTTAGCTCTTATGTTAAGAGTTGGCTAGCTGTCTGGATTGTCATTATAGTAAATGAAGTTAGGATAGTGAGTATTTAAGGCTTTTAAAGTGAGACAGATAAAGTAGGCTCAGGAATAAAGGTGCAGGTACAGTGCATACCCTGTTGTTTATGTATTTAGATCCAGTATGGTATTGAGGGAGCACCATCATTTGGGAGATTGCATCACAGGAATAGCAGGAGCCCACTTGAGTTTGGGGGTGCAGAATATGTGGCCAACGAGGAGAACAATAAGGACATGGGCCTGGTGCAGGGCCCCAAGTTGTTCAACTGTAGCGGCCCCATCTTTCCATTCAGTGTGTTTGGATGGCATCTCAGTTGTACAGTGCATGGTCTACACGGCCAGTGGTGGTGGCCCTGGCCTTGTCCTAGACAGTGGTGGGCAATTAAAGAAGATAATACATCTAAAGCACTTTTCTCAGAGTTTAGAACATTGTAAATTTTCAGTTAATGTTGTTGTAGTCGTTAGTTGCCATCGAGTTGACTCCGACTTAAGGTGGCTTTGTGTATAACAGAACAAAACGTTCCCTGGTCCTGCACTATCTTCACAATCATTGGTATGTTTAAGTCTATTGTTGCGGCTATTATGTAGCCTTCCAGCCTTGGGGGCTCATCTTCCAGCACTCAGTCAGACGGTTTTTTTATGTGATTCATAAGGTTTTCACTGGCTAGTTTTCAGAAGTAGATCACTGGGCCTTTCTTCCTAGACTGTCTTAGTCTGGAAGCACCCCTGAAACTTGTCCAGTGTGGGTGATCACGTTGGTATTTTAAATACTGGGGGCAGAGCTTACAGCATCATAGCAAAACAGAAGCCACCACAGTACGACAAACTGACAGATGAGTGGTGGTAATTACTGTTAGCTGTTTATTATTATCATGTTCATTATTGTAAATACTGTTGTTACTACTGTTATTATCCCTACTTTAACAGATGAAGAAATTGGTGCCTGAATCTCGGTTGACTCCAAACTCTGTTGTCTCTACAACGTCCTGTTTCACTGGGCAGTTATTTTTCATGTTTATTCATACATATGATATTAAAGGTCATTATAGCAGCCTCTTTGAGTCACTGCTGGCTGAATAAATGATGAAACCTACCTGCCTGCCCTTTACTGTGATGGAAGACAAACAAAGTGGAACTTAAGTTGGCAATTAGACTGCTGTTAATTTTGATATGTTTGTTTGTTTTTCATCTTATTTAGCTCATATATTAATGTTCAAGAAATAAAATTGGTGATGGAAATAATTAAACTTATTAAAGACAAAAGAAGGGATGTTACTTTCCGAAACATTGGCATAATAACCCATTACAAGGCTCAGAAGATGATGATTCAGAAGGATTTGGACAAAGAGTTTGATAGAAAAGGGTGAGGCATTTTTACACTTATTTCCAGTTTTTCTGTTGCATTAACAAGAAGAGAGTTAGGAAAGAGAGAAGAAGAGGAAACCTAACTCTAGGGAGTGGTCTTAGACCATGTAAGGTGTTGGTAAGGCACAAGGAGACTGGGAAACTGGCTTCCATAAGACTTGTGCTGTGTAGGAGATGGTTACACTTGTGGCCTCGGTAGAAATGGTACCTTCTGGCGATTGGAACGTCAACATTACATTTAACAATGGAATTGACTAAGAAATTCTCCAGGCCTTTTCCTTTTAGTTCCATGTCTTGTTAATCTGAATTCTAATTCTTGTATTGCCTTTGTGCATAGAGTGAAGATTGTGTTTTGTCTCCTTACCTCAACAGTAAAATTAAGGATAAAATATTGGAAATCACTTAACTCAAAAGTTTTATAACCTAGAAACACACAAAGTACACAAAATTATTGAAGAAGTAGAAAATGTGAATAGATTTATAATAAGTAAAGAGATTGAATTAGTAACCAAAAATCTTCCAGCAGAAAAACCCTGGACCAGATGACTTCATTGGTGAATTCTACCAAATGTTTAAAGAAGCGTTAATACCAATCCTTCTCAAACTCATCAAAAAACTAGAGGAGGAGGGAACACTTCCTAACTCATTCTGAGGCCAATATACCAAAGCCAGACAAAAGACATCGCAAGAAAACTACGGACCAATATTCTTTATGAATATAGATGGAAAAGTCCTGTACAAAATACTGGCAAACCAAATCCAGCAGCATATAAAAAGGATTATACACCATGACCAAGTGGGATTTATCCCAGGAATGCAGGGTTGGTTCAACATTTGAAAATCAATCAGTGTAATGTACTCTATTAATATAGAATAAAGGAGGAGGGGAACCACATGATCCTTTCAGTTTATGATATAGAAAAAGCATTTGACAGAATCCAACACCCTTTCATAATAAAACCACTTAACAAGCAAGGAATAGAAGGACACATTCTCAACCCAATAAAGGGGGGTAGTCATGAGTCTGAATCATCTCGATGTCAGCTGACAACAGCAACATGAAAATCTCAGCTGACATCAGACTTACTAATGATAAGTTTGTATGATAAGATCAGGAAGGATGATCACTACTTCTTTTCAGCATTGTGTTGGAGATTCTAGCCAAGGCAGTTAGGCAAGAGAGAGAAATAAAAGGCACCCAGATTATAAAGAAAAAGATAAAACTATATATACAGTTGACATGATCTAACATATAGAAATCCCTAAAGGAATCCACCGCAAAAAAAAAAAAGAAAAAAAAAGTTCAGCAAAGTTACAGGATACAAGATTAATGTACAAAAATCAGATGTATTTCTATTCACTAGCAGTGAACAATATGAAAATGCAATTAAGAAAACAATTCCATTTACAATAGCATCAAAAAGAATAAAATACTTAAGAATAAATTTAACCAAAGAAGTGTAAGACTTTAAGACTTGTACACTGAACACCAGAAAACATTGTTGAAAGAAATTAAAGAAGACCTAAATAAATGGAAAGACAGCCTTTATTCATGGTTGCAAGGCTTCATAATGTTAAGATGGCAATATTCCCAAATTGATCTGCAAATTCAATGCAATCTCTATTAAAATTGCAACTGTTTTTTTTTAAACCAGAAATGGATAGGCTGATCCTAAAATTCACATGGAAATGCAGAGGGACCCTGAATAGCTAAAGCAGTCTTTAAAAAGAACAAACTTGGAGGAATCATGTTTCCCGATCTCAAAACTTAACTACAAGATAGTTTTGTGCTGCCATAAGGATAGACATATTACCAATAGAATAGAATTGAGAGTCCAGAAATAAACCCGTACACCTATGGCCAGTTGATTTTCAACAAGGGTGCCAAGACCATTTAATAGGGAAAGAATAGTCTTTTTCAACAAATGGTGCTGGGACAACTGGATATCCACATGCAAAAGAATGAATTTGGACACCTGTCTCACATGATATACAAAAACTAACTCAAAATGGATCAAAGACCTAATAAAATTCATAGAAGGAAACATAGGTGTAAATCAGCATGACCTAAGATTATGCAATAGTTTCTTAGATAGTACATCAAAAACACAAGCAGCAAAAGAAAAAATGAGTAAATTTGACTTGATCAAAATTAAACAGTTTTGTGCATCAAAGGACACTATCAAGAAAGTTAAAAAAACCACAGAATAGGAGACAGTATTTACAAATCTTATATCTGATAAGGGTTAGTATCAGAATATATAAAGAACTCCTACAACTCAGCAACAACAAAACCCAGTTAAAAATTGGGAAAATCACTTGAATAGACATTTCTCCAGAAAAAATACAAAAGTGGCCAATAAGCACATGAAAAGATGCTCAATGTCATTAGTCATTGGGGAAATGCACATCAGAACCACAATGAGCTACCACTTCACACCCACCAGGATGGCTTTAATTTTAAAAAAAGATGTAGAGAAATAGGATTCCTTACATTGCTGGTAGGAATGTAAAATAGTGTCGCTGTAGGAAAGTTTGGCAGTTCGGCAAGAAAAGTTAAACACAGAATGACCATGTGATCAAGCAGTTTTAAAAGAATTGAAAACTTGTTCACACAAAAACTGGTACATGAATGTTCATAGCAGCGTTATTTGTAAT
Organism: Trichechus manatus latirostris; assembly: GCF_000243295.1. Lineage (NCBI taxonomy): Eukaryota > Metazoa > Chordata > Mammalia > Sirenia > Trichechidae > Trichechus > Trichechus manatus. The sequence goes on along the minus strand of NW_004443974.1, from coordinate 16,576,202 downwards.
AGCCAAAAAGTGGAAACATGTCAAATGTCTATCAACTGATGAATAGCTAAATAAAATGTAGTATATCCATATGGATATATTGGAGTATTATTCATCTATGAAAAGGAATGATGTACTGTTGCGTGCTACTACTTGGATGGACCTTAAAAAACAATATGCTAAGTGAAAGAAGCGAGACGCCAAAGGCCACATGTTTATGATTTCATTTATGTGAAATGTGCAGAATAAGCAAATCCATAGAGACAGAAAGTAGATTAGTGATTGCCAAAGGATGGGTGGGGGTCAGGGTGAGTAATAGGGACCAACTGTTAATAGGTATGGGTTTTCTTTTTGTGATGATGGGAATATTCTGTAATTAGATAGTGATGGTTGCACAGTTCTGTGAGTATACTAAAAACCACTGATTTGTACATTTTAAAATGGTGAATTTTATGTGAATTGTATCTCAATAAAAAAAAAAAGACCATGAAAAAAAGTTTCTTTAAAATACCGCTGTATAAATATGTATATTTAATAATTATCTTAAACTTCTCTAGTAAATGTGTTTTTGTTTCTGTAAATAGACCCGCAGAAGTAGATACTGTGGATGCCTTCCAGGGTCGTCAGAAGGATTGTGTTATTGTTACATGTGTCAGAGCAAATGCCATGCAAGGCTCAATTGGGTGAGTAACCATAATTGTTCGTTTTGTATTTGTTTATAATCCAGGCTTAGATCCATTATCTTTCTCTGTTAGAGACACCATCATTTGCTTTATTAGTTTTCTTTTATAAAAACTTGTATAATATCATGTAGGTTTTTTTTGTTTTTAAAGTTGTAAAATAGATCCACTCTTAGGTCTGTTTCTCTTTTGCTACCTTATATATTAACTCATTTCACAGTGTGACTCTCTGTTCATTTATTTAATAAAACTGAAATAAATTACTAGATCAGATATATTTTGTAGGAACATGTTGCTCTCACATGGTATGTGTCATACAGTGGTTTTTGCTCTTTTCTCTCTGTTTCCCTGCTATGGCTAAGTTTGCTACCCTTATCTGCTGTCAGTTTACTTATTGATAATGTTAAGATTACTGTTATGGCTGACACTCAAAAATCTGCTGAGTCTCAGGGCCTAAGACTCTTATGTGATTATTTTCCTTTTCATGAGAAGCAGATGGAATTTACAAGTTATAAATTTAATTGTTCTTTAATAAAAATAGCAAATTATGTTATCACTGCCCTGTCCTAGAGAGAGCCTGCATCTATAAATGGGGACCAATTATATCAGGACCATTTTTTAAAAATAGTACATGCTTTCCCAACCAATTTGACATCTTACTGTTATCATATGCCATTTCTATGACTCAGCTCTTTTTAGGTCCATTGATACTGTATTTGCCTGATCTCTTTGTGTATTTTAGCACTATGAGTTCCCATCGAGTTGATTCTGACTGGTGTGTAAAAACAGATGATGATGACACCCCTCCCCCACACCTATCCCTATCCTTTCACCATCCTTACCCAGGGCTGATCTTGCAAGAAGTGTGCAGGGAAAATGGTACCATGCCTGGCATACTAGCCCAGTTGCTGTTGAGTTGATCCCAACTCATGGCAACCCCATGTGTGTCAGAGCAGAACTGTGCTCTATAGGGTTTTCTTTTTTTGTTGTTGTAGTTTAAATGAAGTTTACGTTTCAAGTTAGCCTCCCATACAAAAATTTATACATACATTGTTATGTGACCCTAATTGCTCTCCCCATACTGTGACAGCACACTCCTCCTTTCCCCCCCTGATTCCCCATGTCCATTCAACCAGCTCCTGACCGTCTCTGCCTTCCTATCTCACTTCCAGACAGAAGCCGCCTGTTTAGTCTCTTCTATCTACTTGAACTAATAAGAGGCACACTCCTCACGAGTATCACTTTATGTCCCAAAGTCCAGTCCAATCCCTGTGTGAAGAGTTGGCCTCAGAAATTGTTTTAATCCTGGGCTGATAGAGAATCCAGGGGCCATGCTTTCTGGGATTCCTCCAGTCTCAGTCAAACCATTAAGTCTGTTGAGTTCTGCACCCCACCTTTCTCCTGCTCCATCCAGGACTCCCTGTTGTGTTCCCTGTCAGGGCGGTCATTGGTGGTAGCCAGTCACCATCTAGTTCTTCTGGTCTCAGGCTGATGAAGTCTCTGGTTTATGTGGTCCTTTCTGTCTTTTGGGCTAATACTTTCCTTATGTCTTTGGTGTTCTTCATTCTCTTTTACTCCAGGTGGTTGGGACCAATTGATGCATCTTAGATGGCCATTCGCTAGCTTTTAAGACCCCAGACGCCACTCATCAAAGTAGGATGCAGAACTTTTTCTTAATAAGCTTTGTTATGCCAGTTGACCTAGATGTCCCCTGAAAGCATGGTTCCCAGACCCCTACCCCTGCTACTCTGTTCCTCAAAGGGTTTGATTCAGGAGACTTCTTAGCTTTGGTTTAGTCCAGTTGTGCTGACTTCCCCTGTAGTTCATGCTGTCCTTCCCTTCACCTAAGATAATTTCTTATCTACTATCTAGTTAGTAAATAACCCTCCCCCTCCCTCCCCACCCTCCTTAACCATCAAAGAATGTTTTCTTCCGTGTTTAAACCTTTTCTTGAGTTCTTAATAATAGTGATTTTATACAATATTTGTCCTTCTGTGACTGACTAAATTCACTCAGCATAATGATCTCCAGATTCCCTCATGTTATGTTTCACGGCTTCATCGTTGTTCTTCATCGTTGCATAGTATCCCATTGTGTGGATATACCATAATTTATTTCTCCATTCATCCACTGATGGGCACCTAAGTTGTTTCAATCTTTTTGCTATTGTGAGCAGTGCTGCAGTGAACATGGGTGTGCATATATCTATTCATGTGATGGCTCTTATTTCTCTAGGATATATTCCAAGGAGTGAGATAGCTGGATCGTATGGTACTTCTATTTCTAGCTTTTAAAGGAAGCACAAATCGATTTCCAAAGTGGTTATACCATTTTATATTCCCACCAACAGTGTATAAGTGTTCAGTCTCTCCACAGCGTCTCCAGCATTTATTATTTTGTGTTTTTTGGATTAATGCTAACCTTGTTGGGGTGAGATGGTATCTCATTGTAGTTTTGACTTGCATTTCTCTAATGGCTAATGATCATGAGCATTTCTTCGTGTGTCTGTTAGCCACCTGAATATCTTCTTTATCCAAGTGCCTGCTCATATCCTTTGCCCATTTTTTAATTGGGTTATTTGTCTTTT
>NW_004443974.1:16528429-16572856 GCF_000243295.1 Trichechus manatus latirostris | reverse complement strand
TGGCTTTATGGTCAGAAAAGATATTTTGTAATATTTTGATGCCTTGGATTCTGTTAAGACTTGCTTTATGGCCTAATATGTGGTCTATTCTGGAGAATGTTCCATGTGCGTTGGAAAAGAAAGTATACTTGGCTGCTGTTGGGTGGAGTGTTTACAGCGTATGTCTATGAGATCAAGTTGGTTGATTGTAGCATTTAGCTCTTCCGTGTCTTTGTTGAGCTTCTTTCTGGATATTCTGTCCTTCACCAAAAGTGATGTGTTAAAGTCTCCTACTACTATTCTGGAGCTGTCTCTCTCTCTTTTCAGTGCTGTTAGAGTTCATATATTTTGTTGTCCCATCATTGGGTGTGTAAATATTTATTATATTTATGGCCTCCTGGTGTATTGACCCTTTAATCATTATATAGTGTCCTTCCTTATCCTTTGTGGTGGATTTTACTTTAAAGTGTATTTTGTCAGAGATTAATATTGGCACTCCTGCTCTTTTTTGAGTGTTATTTGCTTGATATATTTTTTTCTATCCTTTGAGTTTTAGTTTGTTTGTGTCTTTAAGTCTAAGATGTGTCTCTTGTAGGCAGCATATAGATGGATCATGTTTTTTTATCCATTCTGCCTCTCTCTGTCTCTACTGGTACATTTAGTCCATTTACATTCGGCGTAATTATTGATAGGTATGAGTTTAGTGCTGTCATTTTGATGTCTTTTTTGTGTGTTGTTCACAGTTTCTTCGTTCCAATTAATTTTTCTGTGCTGAGTCGTTTTTCTTTATGTATTTTCTTTTCATCATCTTCATTGGTTTTGATTTTGTGTTTGCTCAGTCTTTATATTTTTCTAGTTTTTTTTATTTTGACTTGTAGGATTGTTAGTTTCCTTTGTGGTTACCTTAATATTTACCTGTATTTTTCTAAGTTTATACCAGTCTTTTATTTCTTTGTATCACCTTGACTTCCTCTCTATATGAAAAATCTATGTCTACGTATTTTAAGTCCCTCTTTTTTGTTTTAATGTTGTCATCTTTTACATATTGACATCTGTTTCCCTATTTTCAGTGTTTTAGGTTTGATTTACTTTTGTGACTTCCGTATCTGGGTTGATACCTGGTTGCTCTGTCCTGTGTTGTAGTCTTGAGTTGTTACCTGTTGTTACTGATTTTCTAACCAGAGGACTGCCTTTAGTATTTCTTGCAGTTTTGGTTTGGTTTTTGCAAATTCCCTGAACTTCTGTTTATCTGGAAAAGCTCTAATTTCACCATCATATTTGAGAGACAGTTTTGCTGGATATATAATTCTTGGCTGGCAGGTTTTTACCTTCAGGGCTTTATATATGTCATCTCATTGCCTTCTTGCCTTCATGGTTTCTGCTGAGTAGTCCAAGCTAATTCTTATTGACTCTCCTTTGTAGATGACTTTTCATTTATCCCTAGCTGCTCTTAAATTTCTCTCTTTATCTTTGGTTTTGCCAAGTTTGATTATAATATGTCTTGGTGACTTTCTTTTGGGCTCTACCTTATGTGGGGTCCGATGAGCTTCTTGGTTAGATATCGTCTCATCTTTCACGATATCAGGGAAGTTTTCTGCCAACAAATCTTCAGCAATTCACTCTGTATTTTCTCTTATCCCACCCTATTCTGGTACTCCAATCACTCGTAGGTTATTCCTCTTGATAGAGTCCCACATAATTCTTAGGGTTTCTTCATTTTTTTTTAATCCTTTTATCTGATTTTTCCTCAAATAAGTTGGGGTCAATTGCTTTATCTTCAATCTCACTAATTCTGACTTCTGTTGCCTCAGTTCTGCTCCTATGACTTTGAGTTGTCTGATTCTGAAATTTTGTTGTTAATCTGGATTTCTGATTGCTGTCTATGGATTCTTACAGCCTGTTAAATTTGTCAGTATGCTCTTATCTTTTTAATTTCCTTTATTGTGTGTTCTGTATTTTGCTTAATTTCCTTCCCGATTTCTTGAAGAATTCTGTGTATTAATCTTCTGCATCCTGCCTCCAGTAATTCCAAGAAATTTTCCTCCTCTGGAAAATTTCTGGATTTTTTATTTTGGGAGCTTGCTGAAGCCATCGTGGATCTCCTCTTTATGTGATTTGATATTGACTGTTGTCTCCAAGCCATCAATAAGTTATTATATTTATTTATTTTATGTTTGCTTACTTGTCCTAGCTTCTTGTTTTGTTTTGATATGCCCAAGTAGGCTGCTCCTATGAGCTAGTTTGATTATTGGCACCTTTGAAGCTCTAATATCCTGTCACCAGGTGCTTAGATACGTTACTAGGTATGTGAGCTCAGGAGTCTGCCCACTCTTCCTGTATGGATTCAGCTTAGGTGCCCAGGTAAATAGCCACCAAGTGTGTGGTATAGGCTCTCACAGTCCTAGACAGGCATGGGTGATTGGTGTAGGCACACGCATCCGGCTGCAGCAGGGGGACGCACTCTGAGCAAGGCAGGGAGCTGACAGCCACCCACAAGTGTCCAGGAGGAAGATGTGTCCCTGTTCCCTAGAGTGCATAGGTGGGTGGGTTTTGCAGCCAGACTATGAGCAGCTAATACTGTTGTCTGTAAGGATTTGGGGGGCACCTCTTATTCATGGGCCCCTATCACAGGTGGCTAGGCGGCATGGGTAGAGCCATCAGTCCTGAGGCCCCTGATGTGGGTAGGTAAAAACCCTGCTTAATGGACAGAGCAATGTCAATCAAATGTCAGGAACATGCCACTTCACAGCTGAAACAACTGAAGTTAGAGTTCCGGTATATACCCTGTTGTTGTGTGGTAATGAGGGCCTACGCTGTTGAGATGGGCTGACACAAGTCTGTGCAGGGGGAAAGACACTCAGAGTCCGTGGATCCTTTATGCCTGTGCCTAGGTAAAGGAGCTGTGCCTACCCTGGGTTCCTGGCTTAGGGGAGCTGGCAGTTTTTTCCTGTTTGTTAGTTTGTTCACTCTCCAAGGCCAGGAGAATGGCTCCGGGCGTGTGATGGATCCTACTTCCGGCCCAGGGGACTTGGCAGTTGCTGAAGCTGGTCCAGAACCCAGTGCAGAGCAGGGAGCGGGGAGGTAAATAGGAGAGAGGTTTTTCCCTAGGGAGGCTGTTTTTGATCCGTGTTTTAGGCCGTACACAAGTACTTATCTTTCGCCGATCTAGGCTGCTTCTCACTGGTTTTGGGTGGCCATGTAGACTCTCTAGTGCTGGGTCTCTCCCAGTATGGAAGACACGCCTCCCGAGCACCGCTGCTTGCCTGCCTCACTGCTCACCCCCAGGCTGATCAGGCCTGAAGGGCTCAGGCGCTCGCCAGGTCAGGTCTGGCAACTCCTCGCTGCTTCTGAACCATCTCTCCCTCCCCGTCACTCAGTCTGGTTCCTCAACTCTGCCTTTGATGTACAGGGCTCCCAGATTGCCATATATAATCCATTCACTTGTTTTTTCGGGTCTTAGTTGTAAGAGGGTCCACAGGAAGTGTCTGACTACTCCACCTTCTTGGCCCCACCTCCATACAGTTTTCAATGGCTGATTTTTTGGAAGTAGATCACCAGGCCTTTCTTCTGAGGTACCTCTGGGTAGCCTCGAACCTCCAGCCTTTTGGCTGATAGCCGAGCACGTTAACTGCACCATCCAGGGACTTTAATAATCTTAAATATATTTAAGAGTATGTTATTGATCTAGTTTTTAAGACTTAAAAATCATACTGCTAAAAAGTAAAGTTTACAGTACTGATCCAGGTTAAAAATACCATTGATATATCACTTTGAAGGTTGATTTTGAAAGCATTGGGGCATTTGTCTGTTTACAAGTTTTGAATGGGAATTAGCTTCTTTGCCAGGTAACCCTGTTTTAGGAGAGTGAGAAAGTACTATGACTTCGATAAGAAGTAGAAGGAGCACTAGAAAAGCTATCTAAAATACTGCCTATGTATGTCTCACCTAAGTCATTCTATAGAAAGAAGTAATTCTTTTTTTATTGCTCAGATTCCTGGCAAGCTTGCAGAGATTGAATGTCACCATTACGCGAGCCAAGTACAGCCTCTTCATCCTTGGACATTTGAGAACTTTGATGGTATGTACATTCTTGTGAACCAGAGAATTCCAAAGGCCAGTTTGCCATTGGTACTGTTATTGGGTTGGGGTTTTGTTTTTATTTTTCATCAAAAGGAAAATCGTTTCTAGGTTACAAAATAATAAACCTATTCTCCATGGTTGTTATGTTTTCCAGCAACTTCCTCCTGGGAGTCTTAACATACATAAACCATTCAGCCTTTCTTAGCGGAAAGCCCAAGTATGTAAACTAGGCTCTCAAGATTACCCTCCCTTTTTTTAAATTAGATCTACGTCATAGAATTGTTAGGAACGTATATAAATCCATACATGTGCTAGAACAGTACTCGTCAGTTAGTAAACACTTAGTAAGTGCACCTATTATCGGCCCTGCGTAATGCCAGAGATAGGGTCTTTGCAAGCGTTCTGGTTTCCTTTTCTTTTTAGCACTTACACATTTCACTTTGGCATTTAGCACCATCAGAGTTCCTATTGCAGTATAGGTTCTTCCCTGGAACAGGTATATGTGTTTATATCTTTAGTATACAAATTTTACAGCTTAATTTGATACCACAGGTATAAAACAGAAAAAACCACACCTGTTGCCTTCGAGTCGATTCCAACTCATAGTAACCGTATAGATCAGAGTAGAACTGCTCCATAGGTTTCCAAGGATCAGCTGGTGGATTCGAACTGCTGACCTTTTTGGTTAGCAGCTGAGCTCTTAACCACTGTGCCACCAGGACTCCATCACAGCTACAGATGGCACATATTTGCTGTCTCAGGGACATTAACTTTTCAGTTTCTCTAATTTCTCTATTCAGTAGATTTTATCCCTGGTTTTGGTTACTACCACCAGAGGGCACTGGGATGCTCATTCTTTTTCATTTAGCTCTTGTTCGACTTTTGTTGTTTGTGTACTCCCTTAAAAGCATTTTTAAAAGCTATGAACTCCCCATTTTTAAGTTTAATATCTAGAAATTTGTATCATGTTTTAGTTGATAAAAGTTTTGTTTCTAATATAAACATTTTAAATAAAACTTACGTCACTCTTAACTGTATTCAGAGGAATAGAAAGATACTGATATTATTCCTTTCTCTTTGATATTATATTTACATTAATACTTATTTTAAGATAAAATTCAATGGAGTAATATATTTTTATAATTAAAATCCCTTCTATTAATCTTGCTAGTATGTTTCTCTGCCATAAAACTTTATATATAAATTAAAAGTTTAAGAAATTGTGGTTTTTAACTATTGGGGAGAATTGAGAGTACATGGGACCACTCCGTACCTTTTTTGAAACTTCCTGTGACTCAATAATTATCTCAAAAGGTTTTTTAAAAAATTGTCTTTGCAATGGTCATAAGGGTCTGGGTGTTAAAAACAATTTCTTCTCAATTGAATATCCTATTACAATTACTACTTTTACACGGTTAACCAAAACAACATAAATATATTACAAATTTTGATAAAGGATGTTTACACCGAAAAAGTAAAATGTTATTAGAGACATCGTCTCTTAGGATGCCCTGATTAAAGGAGACTTTGTGGACACGGCTATTTTTAGTCTTCTCTTCATTGGTGCCAGGAGTCTTTTCCTGCCCTGCAGTGCATTGTGTGGTGAGGTCTAGGGTGGATGAGAGTTGTTGTAATTGTGAAGGATGTGCTGGAATTGGCAGAAGAGCCCAAGGGCAGGAGGTAGGGGGGCATATAGGAAGCAAGGCATTTGGGAACTGGTTCCCATATAACTTTTTCACATCCCCCTTAAAAGCTTGTGAACCCCAGGGTCCCACTTACCCAAATCTTTTGGATTTGAAGACCACTGACCTCTAGCTAAGGGCAGAGACATTATTTTCCCTCTAGGAAGACAGCGGTACAAAAAGAGAGAAAACTCCCAAATTATCATCTGGGCTTGCCAACTTACTGGTTTTTTTTTTTTTTTTTTTGGTCCTTTAGCCCAGTTTCCTTATGAAAATACAATCAATGATTAAAGCACTTGTGCTCTGAGAAATCAAACCAAGACTAATAGCCCCCTTCTGAAAACTGTTTTTGTGATTTTAGGATTAGATTAAACACAAAGTTCAGGTGTAGTAGTCTTGGCAAAAAATAGCAGCAAGGTCATCTGCTTACCATATGTGTTTCAGCCACAGGCGGAGACTCTCTAGAGGTCTCCTGAGTGAGGAAGAGATAGTGGGTCACAGAGCCCAGGGCTGCCACATGGCCTGTCTGGGATATGCCAGCCACCATGCCTTGCATTTTAGTTACAGGACTTCTGTTAAAGTTTATAAAACCCTTGTGGAGTCAGCATTATTACCATAGTTTACCAAATCTAAGGGACCATTGATTATTATATGCATCACTGTTTATGTACTACTAGTATACAGTGTTTTACTTTCACTTAAAATTTTTATTTTATGTTTATTTAAGAGACTTTTTTAGACTTATTCAGACAGATTTTTATCGTATCATTCTTGTGCATATATAAAAAGGAAAATATAAACAATGAGTTGGTTAAGATATTCCTAAAAGTATTTCACCTTCAGAATGTAACACTTCTTAATAATTTCCCAATTCCTAGTTATCAGTGTCCTTGTTTCTCCCCAGACTGTTGTCCTCTGTCCAATCAGAAGGGTTGCTAATTCAGCATTTCTTAAGAGTGCACCACTGTTGTCCCCATGATTCTCTTCCAACCCTTGATATCCATTCCACAAGTTTGATTGCTGGTGCTTTCTTGTCTTATCCGAAGATTTTCAGAAAAGAACTGGGACTCCGTCTTTCTTTAAATGGTTTACTAATTGAAAGTCAGGGAGTTGTAGTTGCCTGGTCATGAGTTCCCCCAGGAATAGGTACATGGAAACTGCCATCTGGCTAAGAGGCATCCCAGATTTATAAATGGTAAAATGTGAAAACAGTGTGTATTTTAGAATCAATAAAGTAAAATATTATTCCTATTTTACAGATGAGGAAACAGGCTCAGAGAGCTCAAGTGACTTGTCCAGGGTCACACAGGAAGTAAATACTATGCAGCCTTACTACTACCCTAACCCACCTTTATGAATAGTACAGGAGCCCACATGAGGGTAGCTATCCTTTTTCTTTTCTTTCCTTCAGTCTTTGTCTTTTCTTCCCCCTCCCTCGTGCGCACTTTTCTTTCTAAAGAGGCCCAAGTTCTGGTGGTTTTAAAGCAGCGGTCTATTGCTGAGGGAACTCTAAAGGAAGAGAGGAGAGATGCACAGAGTTGTATGTTTTTTCTTAGATGTGCTTTCGTAACTTAAGCTTCTCTAGCAAAGAGATAGAAGGTGGGACCATATCTTTGGAAGAGTATCTCCGTGGATTCAGACGTTCAGCCCTTGGGGATTTTGGAGGCCTTTTGAGAATCTGGTAACAGTTATGGGCCTCTTTCTAGAACATTCACATACACTTCAAAAGTGTATGAACTTTATGAAGCCAGGCCCTCCTGTTCCAGAATGTTAGCCCGTCAAGAGGCAGCCAGTAGTCTAGATCCGCAGTGTCCAAAGGAACTATCTGCAAATACGGAAATATTCTCTATCTGTGCTGTCTGGTATGCTAACTACTAGCCATATGTGACTGTTGAGCACTTGAAATGTGGCTAGTGCAAATGAGGAACTGCATTTTTAATTTAACTTTAAATTTTAACAAGCTGCACGAGCTACTGGCAACTGGTGCAGATCTACATGACGGCTTACATGGCATTATTAACACTGATAAAAATTGTGGACGTTCTTTCTGTATTTTAGGCTGTGACCAGTGTGTTTTTTTAGTAATGTGGCTTTTTCATTCTGAATGCAGACATTTTTTCCCTTTGGTCTTGTCTAACGAGTAGTGGATTCTTAAGAATCTATTTATGAAATTATTTATTCAGAAATGAAAACTGGAATCCTGTGCTTCCCAAGCATATGAGTATTTCTTTGGGGTGTAATTGTTTATCCCTTCTCTTTGTTTCAAGGAAAATCAACATTGGAATCATCTGATTCAGGATGCTCAGAAGCGTGGTGCCATTATTAAGACCTGTGACAAAAACTATAGACACGATGCAATGAAGATTCTGAAACTGAAGCCTGTACTACAGAGAAGTGTGACTCACCCTCCGGCTATAGCCCCAGAGGTGGCCCGACCCCAGGGCGACCTGCCCAGCAACAAGCTAGACAGTGGACTCGCCAAGACATCTTATTCTTCTTCTCTTTGTCACAGTCCCTTTGACTCCAGGGAAGCTACTGTTCCTGTTACTTCAAAGGACCCTGAAAGGCCTCCTGTTCAGGACCGACTTCGGGACCCACGACTACTTAGGAGAATGAGCTCTGAAGCCATAGCGAAATTGCTGAGAGATGCACAATCTTTGAGCCCCCAGCATTCTGGGGCAACATCTCCTATGGGAGAGCCAGACTTTCCTATAACTTACCAGGATCTTGGTAGTATTGTGCAGCAGTTCACTGCTAAAGTAGCCACTCCGAGCAACCACAAATTTCACATGCAGTGTGAACTTCCAGCTGCTAGTACTGATGCTTCCACAAGTAAAAGAAAATGTGAGCAGGAGGGATGGCTCAGCCACAGAAGAGAGACCAGGTCTTTCAGTGAAGGGGAACGGGAAACATGTAGCTCTGTGACCCATCACACAGTGAGGAACTCTGACTGGGACAAGAGGAGACTAGAGAAGGAGGACAGTAGTTCAAAGAAAAGAAAGCTTTTATAGTGAAGCTCAATGACATAAGCTATCAGCCACAAGCACTACTGTAAACTTACGATGACCAACTAATAGGACCATCCAGATAAGATTATTTTTTTCTTAAAGGAGTTTGTGTGCTGTTGGAAAACATGGAAAATGTATCCTAACACCTGAGGCTCTTGGTCATCTTTAGTACTTTTTGTCAGTTGCAAAAACTTTCAGAGGACATTTATGTATCAGTAATAATGTCCTTGAAGTCAGAGACTGGAAATGTTGAAAATGTAGAAAAGGAGGTCAAACTGAAGTGAATGTTGTAAAAGTTGAGATGTATATTTGTATAGCAAACAACAAAATCCTTTAAAAATTTAATCTAGTAGACCGCTTTTCTATCCCCTGCTTAAAATGTTAATCATTTTTCAACAGAGCAAACTTTATTTTTAAAAAGAGTAGCGAGAGGAGGGCAGGTCCTTTCAACCATTGTTATGGCAAGACAGATTTCTTTAACAGCCTGAGTTACTTGGAATAAGCTTGTTAGTGCTACTGGGTCAGATGTCTCTTGTTCTATTTAAAAAACAACTAGAGTCTCCTGGGGAAGACTTTGGGAACTATACAGTTATGTTAGGTAAAGTTCTGCTGATATTGTACATTTTTAAATGAGGCACCTTGGCACAGGATATTAAATTCCTGTGACAAGTTCATCTACCTATTTGAGTAAGCACCTAGTTCTCTCTCTGAAATTCTTATTGTTGACAATATCAAACACCCCTAGCCAGTTGTGAGCTGGTGTATCAGTCAGTGGTTACCAAATGCTAGCTTAGTTGCTTGTCAAGGCTTGCAGGTTTAGGTAGAGCCTGGGAAGCTGCATGTTAAACACCTTCCCAAGAAATTCTGGTCACCACACAGCTCAGGAACCACTGGGGCTGGCCAAATATAATATTTTAGGCAGGAAAGAAGCACTGTTTTTGAAAAGAGAAGGATAGTGAAGAGGAGTATAAATACTTGGGATTCAGAACTAGGAAGAGAGTTGACATTTCCTATGATCTTCAGAAATCATCTTACTGATGAAAATCTGCTCTTACAGGATATCTGATAGGAGTTTTAGTGTTAGAGTCGATTATGCTTTTGTGAAAGGAAAGTGGCTATGGTGAATGGTGATTTAAGAAGCTTGGGACAAAGCTTCAAAGTCCAGTTTTCCAAACATCCACACAAAATGAACTTGTGAAGTATTATAAACATGTGACTGTATATTAGCAATAGTTGACAGTTGTAATAACTAGTGGTTTACAATGAATGCTATGCAGCCCGTTAGCTAAGTTGGGTAGGAAAACATTCCTGAACATTAGTGTGCATTATTCGAAATTTTCTTTGTCATCTGCTTTTTAAGCAAAAAGGATTTTGTGTTAGTAAAAAATTCTACAGAAGCAGGTTATAAAGAGCTTTAAGAAAACAGCTTATGGTTGCCAAGAGTTTAGATTTCTACTTCTTCGTTATCTTGTGTCTTTCCCACTGGTGTCCAGACTTCTGACTAATGTCTAGTGAATACTCCTGTAACTTGGGGTGCAAGTGGCTTCTTAGAGCTCTTTGGCCCCCTCATAGTCAGCCTCTGCTTCCTCTTTGTGAGTGTAGGGAGTTTTTCCTTGGCAGTGCCAGTGTGACAAAGTGCAGGATGGAGGCTGAGAGCCCACTGTGTCTGGGTCTAGGGCTCTCCAAGCTTCCTCTGTGTGCCTTTGGCAAGCAGTCTCTCTGTTACTTTGTTTACTTTCCTGCTACCTTTGTAAAGCCCTCCACTTAGCAGAGACTTGTACTGGTGACAGCTGTGTCTAAAAACTCTCTTAAGCTTCTAAAGGAGGCATGACAAAACCATTTGGGGTCAGGAATGTCTCCTACTCTGCTCATATTAACACATGAATTAAGAATTTACCCCAAAATGCATTCTTTGCTGCCACACACTGAAAGTATTATTTCCAGTTAAGTTTGATGCCTGTTCTCACACTTTTTGTTCACCTGTTGTGTTTATCAGTCACCTAGTCTGGTTATGCTAGAATTCGTAAGAGAACTGCATAATCCTTTCTGATGAATGAGCCTGTGTCCTGTGACAGCCTCTCCCAGCAGAATACAGTTGTACCTGACATTAAAATTTGAAACTTTATTTGTTGTTCCAGTTGATAAAAGTATTTGCAGAAAGCTTTTCATATGTATGCTGTGGCCTTTCTTGATGCGGCTATCATAGCAGTATTGTGGAATGGTGGTTAATCTTCCTGCAAGGTGGAAAATGTGGCTGTTTGCTTCATCCTTGCCATGGCGTTAAAAGTGCCCTGTCTTCTTTCAATATTAGTTATTTCAACATGAGTATATTCTACCTAAAAACATATTTTTGGTTTTTGTATATAATTTGCCTTGAATTTATTGTGCATAGTTGGTTTAGTTATATGTTTCCATGTATTATCAGGAGCAGATTTGGTAAGTACATGTGAATAATCTCCTGTAAATGAATTTTATAACAAAATGTACTAAATTGTTTTCTAAAATTGATTGTACAGATTGACATTTTTTTGCTGTATCTTTGACTCTATGCTGTGAATTCATAGCTGAGATTTGGCAAACAGTAGCCCTCTTGTCTTTGTTAAAGCCTAAGTTTTAAAAGAAAATGGCAGAATTAAAAGTGGAAGCGAGAAAACTGACATGAGTTATGAGTTCTATATTATTGAGTTAAGGTATAAAGTTCTTATCAGGTAATTGATTTAACCAACCATTTGATTTGTTTTATGCCAAAATTATTTGGTGGGGAATTTGTTTTATTCAGATGTAAAAAGGAGTTTACTCTCCAGCCCCCATTCTCAGCTCAGCTTTCCTGTGTTTTCCAACTGCTTTTGGTGTACTCGTGACCAACTCTGGTGTTCAGTTATAAAAGTTTGGTCCCCATCAGAAATACATACTCCTCATTAGGCTGGGATTGGGGAGGAGGTGAGATAGGGAAAAACGAAGTGACCCCTGAAAGGAGCTCCCAGAGGCAGCGATCAAGGGGCAAGGTACAGATGTCTAAGTCAGGGATAATTGCTGGTGGGTACAGAAGTGGAACGTGTTTTATAAAAGCAATAACTTCAGGAAATGTAGTCAGATTTGCCCACATTTGTGCCTGTTAAAAGGCACTTGACCTCAATATTGGTGTCTTATAATACACCCAGAGCGTGTACACAAACAGCCCAACTTGGCATGCTTTGCTCATCTGGTATGCAGACACAAATTACCGAGGAGGGTAAAATGAGGTGTTTGGGAGTTATGGGGAGTAGTAAATTTGCGAAGTGACCTGATGAGAGATGATTGCTCTGTGATGGCCGTTTCATTTGCGGAATTCATTTACAGTAGTGATATTGCAGCAGCTGTAGCAATGATTTTTAAAGTCACCAGACATCTCTCCTGACCAGTGCACCCACACTATCACCACCACCATCACCACCACTTCCTGGATTTCACCATTCATTGTTGGAGGAATAAACTAAAATTTAGGCTCCACTTAAATAGAATTGTAGTGTTGTGTAGCGCCATAAAGTCAGTTTCTATACACAAGGGATCCCTCTGTAACTCTTAAAAGACCTGAGTTATTGTCACTGTCCTACTGTACAGAAAGCATTTGCCAGGTCAAATGGCTTAAATGCTGTCCATATATGGGTGTTTGAAACCTCAGAGGACGATTGCTTTGTGTGTGCTCGTATTCCTTACAGCTCAGGCCATGTTATGTTTGTATACACACTTGCCTTTGTTTTTAAGCATTATTGCTGCAAATAGAATTGTTAGACTCGTAGTTTTCAACCTCAAGGGTGCACTTTGGAGTTCCCTGGGGAGCTTTTGAAAAATTCCCATACCTAGGCTCCACCTCAGAATTTCTGATTTGTTTAGAGTGGAGCCCTTGCATTTTTTTTTTAACTCCTTGGCGTAAACAGGAGCTCTGGTGCTGCAGTGGTTGAGAGCTCAGCTGCTTACCAAAAGATCAGTACTTCGAATCCACCAACTGCTCCTTGGAAACCCTGTGGGGCAGTTCTACTCTGTCCTATGGGGTCTCTATGAGTCAGAATCGACTTGATGGCAACGGGTTTAGATTGGTTTAGGCAACGGGTTTAGATTGGTTTAAGCTTAAACTCACTGCCGATGAATCCATTGGGCTGTTGGGTTTGGGGTCTGGCTCCTCTGGGGGCAGGAGGAAAGAGGAGCAGCCCTGGGAGCCCATAGGGGTCATGTTTACCTTCCTCAGTACATCGTCCCCCTTGGGTGCCCTGGACGGTGAGGCCTTCCACAAAGAGCAATCTTGGCTCCATTGCTTTCATTTAGAAGGAGGTTCCCAAGAGCAGAAAGCAGGGCTAGGGGAAGGGGAACTGGAAACTGCTCAGGTAACTTCGGCAACCTTCAAAAGGTAAGAAGGTCGAAGGCTCCCTGAGTCAGAAGATTCAGAGTGAATCAGTGTGGCCAAAGTGTTCTCAATAAAGGAGCAAGTCAGGGATATCTTCTGGCCCCCAGCAAAGAGATGCTGGTGTAGCTTTTTAAGGAAATATCAGTGCTTATGCTCCAAGTTTAGCCTAAAGAATAACTGATCATACATGTGCTGAGTGCTTCTGTTCTGCTAGGCATCTGCCCTCCCTGTACATCATCTCCTTGGAGTCTCCCACCAACCCCATGATGACACTATCATTTCCATTATTAGATATTAGGTGTCTATAAAACAGGGCCAAATGGGTAAAATGACTTGCTCAAGGTGATATACCTAAGAACTAGCAAAGTAGCAGTTCCAACCCAGATCTTGTGACCTAAAAGCCCTTGCTTATAGCCATTACAGTAAGTACCTAAGCAAGGCTGAATGTCACAACTGGCCAGACAGCTACAGAAGTTGGCTTGGGGAGGGAGTTGTGTTAACTGGAAAGAAGGCATAACTCTGCCATTGCCGTTGATCATGCACAGTTCTTAGCCTCTTTGGAGTTAGCTTTCTTTGCCTGAAAACGATAGGGTTTGAGTCTTCTGGTTCCTTTCGCTAATAAGTTCCCAAATTCCAGGCCCCAATCCCTGAGATTATGGAGACAAAGAGGCAAGAAGAATGTGGTGGCTTTGTAATGGGTCAACTTGAGTAAATGGAATTCCATTTCGAGAACTCTCTTTCCTGTATGTTTTCGTTTAGGGTGGGTCACAGAAACACTTTGCCTGAGATTTGGAGGCCAGAAATGAAGCAGCAGCCCTATTGTTCTTAGGCTCGAAAGGTTGGGACAGGAGCACCAGACACTTGTAACTCATGCCGGTTTTCACTTGTCTGCTGGCTTGTTGGTGTGGGGCAACCGCCAGGCCTGCAGCTGGATCCTCTTTACCCTATGTTGTCGTTAAACTCCAATTCCTAGTTCAAGTGTGTGTTTGGCTCCATGACAAAGGACACCAGCTTCTGTGGGACACTCACATCACTGAAGTTGGTGGCAGATTGACATGGGTTCCAATCCACTCTCATGAATTCCAGCTTGTCATCCCTCTCCCCCACTTTCCATCCATCTTCCTGTCCCAACTACCATACCTTGCAAACTCCAGCATCAGACATGAAGACAGCAGTCTTACAAGGATGGTTTAACCAGCTCCCACAATTGCATAAGGTCAAATCCCTAGAATAAGTAAAACCGACTTAACGGTACCTACCAACAACAACAACGTGTATAATATCTTACCATTGGTTCTACTGCTTTAATTGAACCCTGACAGACACCGAATATGGTGGTCCCTCCTGATATTCAGGAGCCCTGGTGGCGCAGTGGTTAAGAGCTATGGCTGCTAACCAGAAGGTCAGCAGTTCAAATCCACCAGCTGCTCCTTGGAAACCTTATGGGGGCAGTTCTACTCTGTCCTGTAGGGTCACTGTAAGTAGGAATTGACGGTAACAGGTTTTTTTGGTTTTCCTGATACTCATACCTGTGTAGTCTCCTCCTTCACTGAAGAGGGCTGAGCTGTGTAACCAGTAGGATATTGTGGAACTGACAGTGTGTTACTGCTGAGGCCAAGTCATACAATTTGTGGCTTCTGCCTTGCTCTCTCTTAGGTCATTTGCCCTGGGGGAAGCCAACTGCCATGTTGTAAGGACACTCAGGCAGCCCTTTAGGGAGAGGTCCACAGGGAGGAACTGAGACCTCCTGCCAATAGGCAGCACCAACTTGCCGCCATCTTAGAAGTGGAACCTCCAGCCCTAGTCAAGCCATGAGATGACTGCAGCCCTGGCCCACATCTTGACTGCAACCTCAAGAGAGACTCAAACCAGAACCACTGAGCTAAGCTGCATCTCAATTCCTGACCCACAGAACCTGTGTGAGATAAGTGATAGGACTCAAGACACCCAAGTTAGTTCTTTTCAACTGACATAAACGAGATAAAAGAAGATGTACAGCATGTTATGCTAGTGCACAATAAGCAGACATCTAGTTTGAGGAGCTGAGGAAGACTGAGAGCTGAAGGATGGAGTAGAAATTAGGCGTTCCAGACAAAAACTGGAGCTCAATTAGAAAAGGGCATGGTTAAATCTAAGAACCCATTGGCAGGGGTCTGCTAGCATTGAGGCTGAGGAGGCTGGCTGGGAAAGGCCAGACCCTGCAGAGCCTTTTAGGCCAGTAAGCAGTCAGATCTTATCCTAAAGGCAGTAGGGAGCCCTTGAAGGTTTTTAAGCAAGCAAGTGACCAGGAGAGGCTCAGACTATGAACAAAAGTCATGGGAATACTGGGAAGATGGTGGTGTGAGCAGGACTTGGTTCCAACTCCTCCTGCACATACACCAAAAAATATAGCAAGAAATACGTGCTTGGCCCTGAAGGACTCTGAACTGGTGGGCAGAGGACAATGGCAAAAATCTGCAGATGTACATGAGTCAACAACAGGTCTCAGAAAGTAACAGCACCACTTCTCCCACTGTCCCCGCCCCTACCCTTCCTGGGTCACAGACTGTTGGCTACCATGCGAACACATTGTCTGCCTATGTACAGGGAAAGGCCCCCAGCTCCAGCTCTGAAATCAACAAGATGGATCTCCCTGGAAGTCTGTTCAGGGGGTTCCCCCCCCCCACTCCTGGAACAGTGAAAAGCCTGCCAAGGTCCCAGGTGACCTACCCATGGCTAGCCTGAACTCACCAGCTCAGTGGTTCATTTGGTGTGGGCTCTCTGATGGAAAACATGGTTATGGAAATGCAATCCACACAGAGCAGGTGAGGGAGAGATGACCAAAGAAAGACCGGTTCCCTTGGTGGAGAGATCAATTAGCGCTGTTCTCTGTTCTGTTTGACTGTGCCCCCTGGTGGTCAGATTGATTACTGTGTGTTCTCTGTTCTGTTTCGGAGACACTGAAAGATGGGCACCTCTGTCTGGACTTTTTTTTAGTCTAGCACAAATGGAGAGGGAGAGGGAGCAGTAAGCAAGGTCTGAAGGCTCTGCCCAACTAATAGTTTCTCGCAGAAAGTAATGCTATCAAAAACACCAAATACTTTATAGTTGTTATATACATTACATTGACATACATTTAAAAAGTCCCACTAGACAATATTATAATTTTTGTGTTCAATAGTCTTACAATTTTTGAAGACCTTAGGAGGAGAAAAATAGTTTATTATATTTACCCAGCTAGTTACCATGTCTGTGGGTTTTCTCTTATTTCTGAGGTTTCAAGTTGTCTTCTGGTATCATTTCTCCTTCAACCTGAAGAACTATTTGTTTCCAGTTTTGGGCTATTATGAATTACTTTGCTATGAATATTCATGTACAAGCGTTTATGTGGACATATGCTTTCATTTTTCTTGAGTAACTGCTTAGGAGTGAAATGTCTGGGTCATATGATAGCTATGTGTTTAACTTTTTAAGAAACTGCCCAATTGTTTTTCAAAGTGGTTGCACCATTTTATGTTCCCACCACCAGTTGCATTATGTTATGGACTGAATTGTGTCCCCCAAAAATATATGTTGAAGTCCTAATCCCTGTACCTGTGAATATGACCTTGTTTGGAAATGAGGATCTCTGAAGATGTTTTCAGTTATGATAACATTAGGCCATACTGGAACAGAGTAGGTCCTAATCCTATGTGACTGATGTCCTTACAAAGGAGAAGATACACGGAGACAAAGGTAGGATGCCATGTGATACTGCCGTTGCAAGCCAAAAATTGTCTGGAGCTACCAGAAGCTAGGAGAGAGGCATGGAACAGATTCTTTCTTGGAGCCCTCAGAAGAAATCAACATGGCTGAAAACTTGTTTTGGACTAGAGCATGCCGTACTTCCAGAACTGTGAGACAATCAATTTCCATATGTCTCTCCATTTATTTAGGTCTTCTTTATTTTCTCTCAGCAGTATTTTTATAGTTTTCAGTATGCAGGTCTTACACATATTTTGCCAGATTTCTTCCTAAGTATTTTATAGTTTTATTGCTATTTTAAATGCTATTTAAAAAATTACAATTTCTGATTGTTGCTAAGTATATAGAAATTTAATTAATTTTGCATATTAATCTTGTATCCTGCAACTTTGCTTAACTCACCTATTATTTCCACTAGATATAAATTTTAAAAGAATTTTTTTGTAAATTCCATCAATTTTTTTCCATAGACAATCATATTATCTGTGAATAAAAATGTTTTGTTTCGTTTTTTTCCTCTTTTCCAATCTGGGTGGTGCCCCCCCTCCCTTTTTTTTTCTTGCCTTACTGCACTGACTAGAACCTCCAGTACAATGTTGAATAGGAGTGGTGAGAGCAGACATCCTTGCCTTGTTACTGGTCTTCAGGAGAAGGTATTCAGTCTTTCATCATTGAGGGTGGTATTAGCTAAAGTTTTTTCAAAGATGTCCTTTATCAGATTGAGGAAGTTCCCTTCTATACCTTGTTTGCTGAGTCTTTGTGAGTTTCTTTTTTTTTTTTAAATCATGAATGGGTGTTGTAGTTTGTGCTTTTTATGCTTCTATTGAGACCATCATATAGTTTTCTTTTTTATTCTGTTAATGTGATGATACACTGATTGATTTTGTATGTGTTAAATCAGCCTTGCATTCTTGGGATAAATCCCACTTGGCCATGATGTATTATTCTTTTTATATATTGCTGGATTCAATCTTCTAATATTTTGTGAAGAGTTTTTGTGTCTACATTTATGAAAGTTATTGGTCTGTAACTTAACATCTGTGTATGGTTTGGTATCAGGGTAGCTTGGGCCCAATAAAATTAGCTGTAAGTGTTTTTTCTTCTCCTCTTCCTCTTCCTTCTTTTTCTCCTATTTTCTAAAAAAGTTTGTAAGGATAGGTATTTTCTTCTAAAATATTTGATTAAATTATGAATTTAAATATTTGAAGTAGATATAGGCCTTTTCATATTTTCTATTTCTCTATGAGTCAGATTTAGTAATTTGTGTCTTTCAAGTATTTTTTACACTCCATATAAGTTGTTGAATTTATTGGTATAAAGTTGTTCATAATATTCTCTTATTATCCTTTTAATGTCTGTAGAATGTGTACAGACATTCCCTCCTTCATTCCTGATATTGGCAATTTGTGTCTTCTCTCTTTTTCTTTTTTAATTTTATTATTGTGCTTCAGGTTAAGGTTTGCAGAGCAAATTAGTTTCCTATTCAATAATTTATACATAAATTGTTCCATGACATTGGTTGCAATCACTGCAATTTGTCAGCACTCTCCCTGTTACCAGCGAGTTCCCCATTTCCATTTGTCGGTTTTCCTGCCACTTCCTGCTTTCTCAGCTTTGCTTTTGGGCATTTGTTGTCCTTTTGGTCTTATGTAGATGATTGTTCTAAGGAACACTTTCCTCACGTGTGTTATTGTTTATTTATAAGCTTGTCTATTTTTTGGCTGAAAGGTGATCTCTGGGAATGGCTTCAGTTCCAAATTAGAAGGGTGCCTAAGGGCTATAGTCTCAGGGGTTCCTCCAGTCTCTCTCAGACCAGTAAATCTGGTCTTTTTATGAATTTGAATTTTATTCTACATATTTTTTTTTCCACTCTAACCAGGACCTTCTGTTGTGATCGTGGTCAGACTGGTTGGTAGTGGTAGCTGGGCACCATCTAGTTCTTCTGGTCTCAGGCTGGTGGAGGCTGTGGTTCCTGTGGTCCATTAGTCCTTTGGACTAATTGTTTCTGAGTCTTTGATTTTCTTCATTCTCCTTTGCTCTGGACGGGAAGAGACCAATAGTTGTATCTTAGATGGCCACTTGCAAGCTTTTAAGACCCCAGACACTACTCACCAAAGTAGGATGTAGAATGTTTTCTTTATGAACTGTGTTATCCCAATTGACCTCGATGTCCCTTCAGACTATGGTCCTTAGCTTTCAAGCCCAGTAATTCAGTCCTGCAAGGTGTTTGGCTCTGTCTAGGCTGTTTCCATGCCTGTGCCCCCTGTGTGCTCTATTATGTATATGAATATACATGTAGCACATACAAATATGTATGTAGAAATACCCACAGCCAAATCTGTATATACACATGGATGTAAATCCCATACACCTCCCCCATCTATTCTGCGTACACATCTAAATATGTATCCACTCATAAATTATTGTTTGTTATTACTATTGTTGCAGGATTGTGTATAATATTTACCATTGTTGCCTTTTATTCTTGCGTACCTCTTAGTGTCTTCCTTTGCCTTGGTTATGTTGTGCTGACTTCCCCCATATTGTGTACTGCCTTTCCCGTCACCAAAGTTAACAGGTGTCTACTCTCTAGTTAATGATTTTGCCTCTCTTCCTCTCCCACTCCTGGTAACCATCAAAAAATATTTCTTTCTGTGCATAAACTTTTTCTCGACTATTTATAATAGTCGTCTCCTACAATTATTTGTCCCTTTGTGCTTGGCTTATTTCTCTCAGTGTAGTATTCTACAAATTTATCTATGTCGTGAGATGTTTCTCGGATTCATCATTATTCTTTATCATTGCGTAGTATTCCATGTGTGTATGTACCACAGTTTGTTTATCCATCTATCCGTTGATAGACACTTAGGTTGTTTCCATCTTTTTGCTATTGTGAATAATTCTTCAATGAATATGGATGTGCATATATCTATTCTTGTCATGGCTCTTATTTCTCTAGGATATATACCTAGGAGTGGGATTGTTGGATCATATGGTATTTCTAGCTTTTTAAGGAAGTGCCATACCATTTTCCATAGCAGTTGTACCATTTTACATTCCCACCAGCAGTGTAAGACTTCCAATCTTCCCACACCCTTGTCAGAACTTGTTGTTTTCTGTTTTTATCAGTACTGTTATTGCTAGGGTGAGATGGTATCTCGTTGTAGTTTTGATTTATATATCTCTAATGGCTAATGATTGCGAGCATCTCTTCATGTGTTTGTTAGCCACCTGAATGTCTTCTTTGGTGAAGTGTCTGTTCATGTCCTTTGCCCGTTTTTTAATTGGGTTGTTTATTTTTTTGTTGTTGAAGTGTTGAAGTTTTCAATAAATTTTAGAGATTAGATCTTTGTCGGATATGTCGTAGCTAAAGATTTCTTCCCTATCTATAGGTTCTCTTTTTGCTCTTTTGGTGAAGTCTTTTGATGAGCATAAGTGTTCAATTTTTAGGAGATCCTAGTTATCTACTTTATCTTCTGCTGTTAGTGCATTTTTAGTTATGTTTGGCATTCTATTAATGCCATGTATTAGGGTCACTAGTGTAGTTACTATTTTTTCTTCCATGATCTTTATAATTTTAGGTTTTACGTTTAGGTCTTTCATCTATTTGTGCATGGTGTGAGGTATGGATCTTTTTTCATTCTTTCTACAAATGGATATCCAGTTTTTGTGTGTGTGTGTGTGTGTGTGTGTTTAAAGCAACAAGAAAGTTTTATTCAGCATATATTCAAAAAGGCAAAAGTAGGAAAAACCACACAAGAATGCTGCCAGAGGTAATGTCTGCCTGAACCCAAGGAAATTTAAAAATAGACAAAAGTGGGAAAATGGACAAGCATGCTGCCACAGCTATGTCTGCCCGAGTCCAAGGAACGTTACAGAGTCATCAGACTGTATTAACATTACAAAATGGGCAAAACCACTGAAAGCTGCACTTTTTCACAGATTGGCTAGAAACTGTGATCCTACATTTTGAATTGTCTTTCTTCACAATCATTGGTACAGGTTTCAGTAACGACAGGAGAGTCTTTGTTGGTCCAATAAATTTTCTATTCACTAAATGCTAATAGAAAAAGATAAGAGTGGAAACTCTTTTGTGTTCTGTTTGACTGTTTTATGTGAAAAGTTCCCTGAAAGATATTTTCCAAGATTATCCTAGCTATTTTCTTTATATCTCAGGGCCCAGTTGATGTGTCCTTGTGAGTCCTTGTGAGCCCAGCTCCAGCTGGGTCACATTCTCTATGCTTAGGGGCAGGGAATAATGACTCCAATATTATTTCCTAAATCATTCCCTCCTGTTGATCAGAGATTGGAGGTAACACATCAATGATCAATACCTGGACTTAGTTGAGCTCCTAGATGGTGGCCTTTGCAGGCTCTTTAAACTCATGGTGCTAGTTTTCCACTGGATACCATCTGGTTCTTCACTGGGGAATGGATATCCAGTTTTGCCAGCACCATTTGTTAGAGACTATCTCTTCCCCATTTAATGAACTTCAACTCTTTGTTGAAGATCAGCTGTTAGTAGGCAGATGGATTTACTTCTGGGGTCTCAATTGTATTCCACTGTTCTATGTGTCTATCATTGTACAAGTACCAGGCTGTTTTGACTACCATGGCTGTATAGTAGGTTCTGAGATCGGGGAGTGTGAGGTCTCTTACTTTGTTCTTCTTCAATAATGCTTTGCTTATCTGGGGCCTCTTTCCTTTTCATATAAAGTTGGTCATTAGTTTTTCCATCTCATTAAAGAATGATGTTGGAATTTGGATCAGGATTGCATTTATAGATCACTTCGGTAGTATTGACACTTTCACAATGTTAAGTCTTCCTATCCATGAGCATGGTATATTTTTCCATTTATGTAGGTCTCTTGGTTTGTTGCAGTAGTGTTTTGTAGTTTTCTTTGTATAAGTCTTTTACATCTCTAGTTAGATTTATTCCCAAGTATTTTATCTTCTTGAGGGCTACTGTAAATGGTATTGTTTTCCTGATTTCCTTTTTGGAGTTCTCTTTGTTGATGTCTCTTTTTTTCTTGATCAGTCAGGTTTAACTGTTTTGTTTATTCTTCCAAAAAATTATCTTTTAGTTTTATTTTTTCCTATTATTTGTGTGTATTTAGTTGAGTTCCACCCTTATCTTTATAATTTCCTTCCTTCTGCTCACTTTGGGTTTAATTTTCTTTTCCTATCTTCTTACAGTGCAAGCTTAGGGCATTGATTTTATACCTTTCTTCTTTCCTGGCATAAGCATTTAAAGTCTAAAAATAAGATTTAAAGCTATGAATTTCCCTCTCAGTACGGCTTTAGCTGCATCCCCCAGATTTGGATAGGCTGTGTTTTGATTTTTATTCAGTTAAAAATATTTTCTAATATCCATTATAATTTCTATTTTTATTCCTAGGTATTTAATAATTTGAATATCAGCAATCTTTACAATTCTGAGTAGATAATTTAGTACTTCTTAAACTTTAATGTGAATACAGATCACCTGGGGATATTGTTAAAATGCAGATTCTGATTCCATGGATTTGAGGTGTAGCCTGAGAGTGTGCATTTTTAACAAGCTCCCAGGTGATACTGTTGCTATACTCCTTGTCCCCCATGTACACTTGAGTATCAAAGATGTAGTTTATTGTTTCTACTGACTTACTCATGGTAGATTGTTTCCTCATATAACTAAGGGCTTTTTTTTTTGAGCTCCTATTCCCTGTACTGTCCTCACATATTTGTGAGAATTTCTTGAGGCCTGGGTTTAAAGTCCATTTCTTTACAAATTATTCGTATTTTCTTTTGCCAACGGTCTGGGGCACTTCCAACACAGACCATTTTAAACTAAATTTTCAGCTTTAAGTTTTTCAGACCTCACAAATGTATGACTTTCAGGTGTTCTTGAGAGTATGCTTGTGGTTACAAAGTCCCAAGGGAGGCATTTTTTCTTCATTTTACCTAAAGTCATGGCAGTAATAAGCATGTTCACTCACTATCTCTCTTTGCGAGGTGTTTTTTCCCCCGGATTCACTTATTGAGGGTATTATCTTTTGAAGGTCCTGACTTTATGTGGCTGTTTCAGATATGACTTACTCTACTTGATGTCCAGACATTGTCTCTGTACTGGGCACAGGCTATAAAATTTAAACTCTAGAACACTACAGATCCACATTTACCACAGAGAAAACTCTATTCACAGTGTGTATTAGTTTCCTAGGGCTGCTGTAACAAAATACCACGAATTGGGTGGCTTATAAGAACAAAAATTTATTGTCTCACAGTTTTGGAGGCTAGAAGTCCAAATCAGCATGTCAGCCAGACCATGATCCCTCCAAAGTCTCTAGGGGACGACCATTCTTGTCTCTTTGCTTGTAGATGTATCTTCACATGACCATCCTTCCTCTGTCTTTCTCTTCTCTTTTACAAGGACACCACTATGGTTGTATTAGGACCCACCCTACTCCAGTATGACTTCATGCTAACTTAACTGATAATATTTTCAGTGACGCTATTTCCAAACAAGGTCACATTCACAGGTACAAGGGTTAGGACTTTAACATATCTTTTGGAAGGGACACAATTCAATCCATATTATAGTGCTCATCTGTGGACTTGTGTTTCTTGTCTTCAGGCCTTTGACAGATTACCTTACTTGCTCACCACCTCAGCCATGAATTATCAGAGTGTTGTGTGGTGGTGGGGGTGGTTGTTTTCTATCTGATATTTTTAGTTGTGGTGAACGATCAAGGGTGTCTGGGAGCATCTAGTCTGCCATATAGAATTTCTATGACAACAGCAAACTCCAAGCCCAAACCTTCACATAGGGTTGATTTACAAGTCCTCTGAAGAGTTCAAGGTAAACCCTTACCTAATTATTTTGAAACCTTTCACTTAATTGCTCTTGAGAACACTCTATGATTCACTTCACCCCACCAATCCCCACTATATTGCCTCACCACTTAATTAGCTATAACTAATTTCTCTACTCTCTAATTCTGGTGGTATGTGGATATGGGCCATAACCTTTAGATCATCCTAACGACTGAGCATTAGCTTCAGGGTCTGAACTCAAATGTTCTCCTGGAAATCCAGCTCCATGTGAAAACTGGTCCCTGCCTCTCAAATTCAGGCTGATTTACAGCAGAGAGCTGGTTGAGGCAATTACCATTTGATACATAATCTTGAAGCTTGTGAGTATTTACATCACTCCAGTTTAAATTAGATCAAGCCAGTAACCACTTTATGCTGGTTACAGATAAGGATATATTTGTATAATTTTTCTTCTTCTAAGAAAAAATTATTAAAAATATTTCTAAAAAATATAGTACCAAGTGTAGTTTTTAAAAATTGTAGTAAAACACACATAACATAAAATTCACCATTTTAATTGTACTAGGAAATATAGGAATTTCAAGGTGACAACAGAAAGGTAGTATACCCACTCTTCACTTATCACCATGGTTAGGTTCAAAAGACCAGGTCCTTACGCGAAAATTGGTGTTATGCAAAAGTAGAGGATGACCACATCAGATCACAAAAAGGAGGATGAATACATCATTATAACTGCCAAATTACATCATTACATAACTGCCAAACCACTGAAAACAATGGCCCAGCCAAGTTGACACATAACCGTCACAGCCGGGGTAACTCTCGCTTCACACCTCGGCATTTGTTACTGCCAGACATATGTCATTAATGCACAAAGTAGTCAGATAGTAGATTTTCTACCATTGTCGTAAATTGAAATATAGAATAACAAGATAGTTGATAAATGAGGAGCAAGTGTAATGGGGATAAGAGTAGATAGCAAGGATGGCCTAGTAGGTTTTTCCAGAAGCTGTGGTGTGCTGGCCTGAGTGTGGTTTGCAGGCCTCTTGGAAGGTCTATGTGGTGCAAAAGGTTAATGCACTAAGCTGCTAACTGAAAGGCTGGTAGTTCAAGTCCACCTGGTAATCTACTTCCAAAAAATCAGCTGTTCAGAACCCTATGAAGCACAGTTCCACTCTGACACGCATGGGTTGCCATGAGTTGGAATTGACTCGATGGCAATTGGTTTTGGAAGGTTCATAGATGTTCCCTCTTTGGTGTGGTGATTACAGGCTGTGTGCCCTACTTTCCTCTGGCCCTTCCTTCCTCTAACTTTTTAATTCTGGAGACTGATTCGTCCCCTGGCTTCATTTTCTCTCCCCAGACAACTCTATATTCACCTGAACAGCAAGCCCCAGCTACCGGGTGAAATCAGCAGGCCCCTCTGTGCATCTGAATCCCACCTAGGCCTTTGAATAATGAGACCTCTCCTCCTGGAAGAGCTGTTTAGTGGGAATCTGCATTTAACAAACTCTACACATGCACCCACCTATAGCCTGGCCCAGAGCCCACTGCTCCCAGGTGACTCCTGAAATCTCAGGATCTCAGTGCACATCTCTGGGTCCCTTGGAGAGAGGGAGCTGGGCTGCAGGGATCCCCAAGAGATTGGTGTGAGCAGGAAGGAACATGTTCATGTTTGGCTGTAAGATGACTGCACAAGACACCCAAAAGGAGGCAGAATAGTCTGGGGGACAAGGGAGGCACCAGAAAGTGGGGGTGCTGAGAGGTCAGATGCACAGTGTGGGTGTGAGGCTCCCAGTGCAGCTTGACAAAGTCCAGCAGAGCTGTCTTGGTGGATTTGACCCAGATGTCCGTCCTCAGGACCTCTCAGGTGACATCTAAGCTCCTTCCCTGGTAACCGAGCCGTGAGGACAGCACACCAGGCCCTGGTCTGGTTGTGAGATGCCACAGAAGTGATGGGAAGCCCTGCCCATTGCTCCATCATCATTTCCATATCCCACCAGTAACCCCCAGTATCATGGAGCAAGCCTTTGTGGGTTCCATTAAACGCCTTGACTAAAACATGCCATACCTCCTAATATACCCTCAGGTAATAATGGGGGTTCAAAGACGAACACTGCAGCACCAGTGATCATTACAACATCCCCCAATTAACCTCACAACTAATAGGGGAATGGTTGACAACAATGGCACCTCTCTAGGGCAGACTGAGAAACACCCTATGTAAATAGTTTGGAGTAACTTTTACTGGCACGGAAAATGTCCGCAATGTTATTGTAAGGGGAAAGTTACATTTTTGTTCTATCTATATGTATGTATTTGTGTATGTCTGTAATGTGTATATATGTATGTGTGCATATATGTGTGTGCACATATGTGTATATGTGTATACGTCTATGTATGTATATGTGTTTATATGTGTTTGTGTATATATGTATTCGTGTGTGTGTATATATATATATTTTTTTTTTTTAAGAGAAAAACCTAAAAGGGCATTCACCAAAATTTTAACGGGGATTAGGTATGGGTAGTAGTTTTAATTTTATTCTGTATAGTTTTTTCATTTTTTCCAATTTTTTTACAGTATGAATTACTTCTATAATAAAAATAATTTTACTTTAAAGAATAACCAGTCCATTGCCGTCGAGCTGATTCCGATTCATAGCAGCAGAGTGCTTAACCACTGCGCCACCAGGGATTATTACTTTAAAGAAGACACCAGTTATTGAGTCATTCCCTCTTTTAAAACAAGCGTTAGCCCTAGAGACTTTGGAATAGACTCAGTGTTAGCAAAGTTCATCCCTTCTCGTGTATGATCTCATTTCCCGCGTGCAAGGGTGGAGAGAGCCCAGGATCCAGGGAAGCCCCTGTGGGCTGTGGCTGCAAGCATAGTGTCAGGATGATACGACTGTAGACATGGCCCTGGAGGGCAACACCCATCTCTGGGATTCGGCGTAACTGCCTCTTCTTCGTGGGGGCCTAGACTCGCAGGAACCCCGTATCCCATCCCCCTCATGTGGCCGCTTTGCTTCCCCACCCCCGGCTTCCTGCTCCTTGGACTCCTAAGGGCCGAGGGATCAGCACACGGCCGGGCCGGGAAGGAGTTTGTTGAAAGAATGGCCAGAGAGATAGCTACGCAGGGGAAAGCGGGGCGTAGAACACCCTACCGACTGTCTGTCCTGAGCGCTGGGCCCAGGACTCCCGCCTGCGAGAGGGAAAGCAGGCACTGGGACACATCTGCCCCCTACAGAGTGAGCGCCCAGGGCCGGGGTGGAGGCGATTGGAACTCGCCACCTACAAGGCGGTGCCTTAGCCCGCTCCTGCCCTCCCCACGCCGGCAGACAGGCGCCCTGTCTTCGGGATCTGCACCGGCCCCCAACCCCTAGAGTGTCCCGGGGTCAGGATCCGGTTCCTAGGGGCGAAGAGCGGACGAGCTCGCCTATCCCACGGCTCCCCGATCCCTGGACCCCGGGTCCCTCTAGAGGAGGGTCGCGGCACTGCGCCACACAGCGGCCCCGGCCCAGCGTGCACAGCAACCCAGTGCTGCCGCCCTGTGGCTTCCGCGAAGAGAGAAAGCGGTTCAGCTCGCAAGTAGCTGATCTTATCAATAGCAGTGTTTGCAAACACGAGACAAAGAGCAGAACAGAGAAAACTACAGCTTTGCCGTAGGAAGAGTACGTTTTCTTTTAGATAACACACACTGGGTAATAATGATCTCTGATAGGAAATGTATTTGTACTGTGGGTATTGGTGGAAAAGCGTGAGAGCTGCTGCTCTAAACTGGTTACTCTCAAACTGTTTTGGTCCAGGACCTCTCAGGGCACAAGAACCTATGCCATTTCCGCCCTCCCACCCCCTACCCGTTTGTTGTTGCCACTTTGCAAGCTAGAAAGTCTTGGTGGTAACAGTACGGGAGAGAAACAAAACAAAGAGGAGCAAGCACCCTTGTTGCTAGCAGAAGACACAATTGCTTGTTTTGTGCTTTATACAAGAATGTGAGCTTGTACACATGAAATAAATAGTATATAAACATAGGGGTTATTTGAATAGCACAAGCTTGCAGGCGGCAGTGGAGTCCCGGGCTCTGGAGGCAGGCATTAGGGGATCCAGCCCCCATTCTGACTCTAGCTGTTTGACTTTGGGCAAGTTGCCTAACCTCTCGGAGTCTGTTTCCTTGCCTGGAGATATGCTAGTGCCCCCTCACAGGACTCAGGTGAGGACTGTGAAGCCCTTAGCACAGTCCCAACACTCGTAAGCACCAAGTACGTGCAGGTGTGGGACAGACCGTGTGTGCGTTCACTTTGGCAATGCTCAAGTGGCAGTTCTCATATGAACTGCAGTGCGTATGTGTCTCGGTCTGGTTGTTGGAAAGCTACAAGACAAAAAATCTTAGAGCAAATACTCATCATATACATTGTATACCAAACCAGTTGCTGTCTGTCTTAATCATCTAGTGCTGCTATAACAGAAATACAACAAGTGGATGGCTTTAACAAAGAGAAATTTATTCTCTCACAGTCCAGTAGGCTGCAAGTCCAAATTCAGGGCATCAGCTCCAGGAAAAGGCTTTCTCTGTCAGCTCTGGAGGAAGGTCCGTGTTATCAGTCTTCCCTTGGCCTGGGAGCTTCTCTGCGCAGGAACCTCAAGTCCAAAGGACGTGCTCTGCTCCCGACACTGCTTTCTTGGTGGTATGAGGTTCCCATGTGTCTCTGCTCGCTTCTCTCTTTTATATCTCAAAAGAGATTGGCTTAAGACACTATCTAATCTTGTAGACCTCATCAGTATAACTGCCGCTAATCCATTGTATTATGTCATAGTGATATAATTTACAACACACAGGGAAATCTCATCAGATTACAAAGTGTTACACAATCATACAATAATGGCAATCATGATCCAATCAAGTTGACAGATCTTTTTGGGAGATACGGTTCAATCCATGACACTGAGTAGATTCTGACTCCTGGCAACCCTATGTGTTTAAGAATAGAACTGCACTCCATAGGATTTCCAATTACTGTAATTTTACGAAAGTAGATTGGCGCTGCTGGGTGGATTTCAATCGCCAACCTTTCCATTAGTAGCGAAGTGCAAATCGTTTGCACCATCCGGGGACCTCAAACATCCCACGACAAGCTAAATGGATATCGATGACACTAAACTAGCTGTAATTGATCATGAAGAAGTAGGGGAGCAGAGGTTGCAAAGTCCCGCTCATGGGCTGACAGCAGAGGTTTGTGCTGGGGACCCTGGCTGGTGGGGTGGGACGGGCAGGGACAATCCCCGTGGGGCAGCCAGGCCTCGTAGAAGTCTGAATTTGTGCTTTCAGGAACCGCAGTGAGGGGCTCATTCTAGCTTACGAAGACCTTGTTAACCCTTAATAACATACTCAGCAGGTTACTTGCAAGTGGCTCTGAGGATACTTGCCCTCGCCCAGGACAGCAGTAGGGACAACTTCGTGTTTGAACCCATTCCTGTTCATCTGTGGGCCTCTGCCCCTACCAGCCCACATGGCACCCCTTCATCCAGGAGGACACAGCCTGCATCGAGGAACGCAGTTTGGAGAGTGAAGGGTGGACCGGATTTCAGCCTCTACTTGCCCCTTGGCCAGGCGCTCTTGTACAGTGTCCAATCCCAGAATCCTCAGGGCTCAGCCTTGAAAACCACTGCATGGAGCACAAAGCTGACCTGCGTGGCCATGGGCAGGAGTGCACCTTCTGTGTCCCACTCTGCACTAGCCTTTAGTAGGACTGTGAGGGGCGATGCTCCCTGCTGGTTAAAGGAATGAATGAATCTGTGGGCCTTTGCTTCACCCTAGCAACCCCTAGGTATGACCTGGAGAGACTAAAACAAAAACCAAAACTGTTGCCGTCAAGTCGATTCCTACTCATGGTAACCCCATGTGTTACAGAGTAGAATGGCTCCATAGGGTTTTCTTGACTGTAATCTTTATGGAAGCAGATAGCCAGGCCTTTCTTCTGAGGTACCAGTGGGTAGGTTTGAACCACCAACCTTCAGGTTAGCAGCTGATTGCAAACAGCTTTCACCACCCAGAGACCTGAGCAGCAAAATCAGCCCTCCTTGAAGGACTGGAGACAGAGTCCTCTCCTCTCCTAGGCCCCCTCAGGCACCTGCCCTAGCTCTAACAACCCCAGTTTTGCTATCCCTTAACCGATGTCACCAACCTCCCATTTTCGGGCTCCTGACCAGCTTCCCTGCCTTCTCCTCACCCTGCAGCCAGAACGATTACTCCCCTGCCCCAGCTGCATGGATGGCTGATCCTTGCTCTTAAATCCACGGTCAAGTCCTTATTTATCAAACTGCCCTTCAGGTCCACCCCTGCAGGCCTCTCCTGCCACACTGCCTGCCCCGCACCCCACTCTCCACCTGCCCCATTCCTGCTGTGGTTCTGGACCTCTCCAGGTTTCTCCAGTTGTCTCTGCAGCCTGCCCTTCTGGAATGCTCTTCACCCCTACACTCCTCAGCTTTCCACACTCAGTCTGAAGAGGCCCTCCTGCTATGGTGCACTCTGCCCTCACCGTAGGTCATGCTCCTCTGTATTGTGTCCCTCATGGGACCACTTTTTCTAGCACCCCCATTCCCTGGTATCCAAATGTCCCCATATGTCACGGA
This sequence comes from Trichechus manatus latirostris, assembly GCF_000243295.1. Taxonomy (NCBI): domain Eukaryota; kingdom Metazoa; phylum Chordata; class Mammalia; order Sirenia; family Trichechidae; genus Trichechus; species Trichechus manatus. The sequence goes on along the minus strand of NW_004443974.1, from coordinate 16,542,554 downwards.
TTGAATTGTGTCCCCAAAAATATGTGTATCAGTTTGGCTAGGCCAAGATTCCCAGTACTGTGTGATTGTCCACCATTTTGTCATCTGACGTGATTTTCCTATGTGTTATGAATCCTACCTCTATGATGTTAATAAGGCAGGATTAGAGGCAGTTACATTAACGAGGCAGGACTCAATCTACAAGATTGGATTGTGTCTTGAGCCAATATCTTTTGACATATAAAAAAGAAGCAAGCAGAGAGACAGGGGGACCTCATGCCATCAAGAAACAAGAGCCAAGAGAATAGCGCGTCCTTTGGACCCAAGGTCCCTGAGCTGAGAGGCTCCTTGACCAGGGGAAGATTGATGACAAGGACCTTCCTACAGAGCCGACAGAGAGAGAAAGCCTTCCCCTGGAGCTTACACCCTGAATTTGGACTTGTAACCTACTAGACTGTGAGAGAATAAATTTCTCTTTGTTAAAGCCATCCACTTGTTGTATTTCTGTTATAGCAGCACTAGATAACCAGGACACCATACACACCCCGTTTCTTGAGCCCTGAGTGCCTCCCTCTGCCCATAGTCCTCCCTTTCCCAATCCTTAAGCCCCCTGTGGGCAGGAGGGGAAAGGGGAGGAGGTGGCTGGGTCTTGGAGGAGCAAGGAGAGAGTTTCCATCCCCTGATGAGCCCAGTGGCCAGATGAGATGGGGCAAGGTGGACAGAGGCCTTTGGAGTCTTCCTGGTCCTTCTTGTTGGCACAAAAGTGCTGGCAGCCCCTTTGCAGATTTGAAATAGCCCAATTCTGCTTGGGGAGTATGGCAGGTGGGGATGGGGAGACAACACTTCAGCCTGCTGGGAGCTCAGGAGGACAGGGTCCAGGCCTGCCTGGAGCCATGGGGTGCTCAAGTATATATAAATGAGGGAAAGAAGGGAGGAAGAAAAGAAGGAAGGAAGGGAGGAAGAAGGGAGGCAGGAAGGGAGGGAGGAAGGGAGAGATACAGAGAGGAGGAAGGGAGGGAGGGAGAGGAAGGAAGGGCATCTGCAGTGATATTGTATCCACTTAGCGGAGGTTTTGGGGTGGTAGAGAGGGAGGCACTGGACTAGTAACCAAAGCTGACACTATTGCTCACTGTCCTTGTGCCAGGCACTGTTCTAAACACTTTACACCTAGTAACTCAGTTAATCCTCAGAACAGCCCTCTCATGTAGGTACTATTTAATTCCTTATTTCACAGATGAGGAAACTGAGGTAGAGAGCCTGAGAAACTTGCCCAAGGTCATATAGCTAGCAGGTGATGGAGGCCAGCTTCAAACCTAGGTGGTCCAATTCTAGAGGCTGCACCCTTAACGGCCACCCTTTGGAGTCTCCCTGCCCTGCTGGGGGAGAAGTGTGAGCCTTGGTTCAACTGTGAAAGACAACGAGCGTGGGACAGGCCCCAGGCGCCCTCAGTGCCAGCTGCAAGGCACTGGCCCTTGGAGCTCCCGGGATGCCGGGCCACATTCCAACTGCTTTTGGCCAGACCCCAGGGTCACCTGCTCAGTCAGCAAAGGAGGCGTCCTCTGGAGGAGTGCCATCTGGAGCGCTGCTGCCCGAAGGTGCACCCACCTGGCCTTCCTTCAGGCTTCCTGCCTCTGGCCTGCCCTTGCAGGATTGAAAGTTCTTTTGTGCCACGATGAACACAGCCACAGGGGTTCTGGGGGCCTGGCTAGATGCTGTCTGTCAGAGGAGCACATGGGTGAGGAGGCAGTGATGTCAGGGCAATGCCCTGCCAGGAGCTGGAGTCCCACTGCCAAAAGATCCCTGGCTCTGGGTCAGGGAGAGGGCAAGAAGCCCAGACAAAAAAATATAGGAGGGGTTTTGCAGTGCATGGTTTTATTTTAAAAGACCTTCTTTGACATTCAGGACTTAATGCTGATTTTATAAAGCAGACTAGAGAAGAGTATGTTTAAGATGAGGCCATTGGTTAAAAAAAAAAAAAAAAGGAAAAAGGTAGATGGCCGTGTGGTTGAGTGGTTATAAGCTTGGACTTCTGCACTCCAGAGACCTGATTTGAATCCTAGATTTTGCCTCTTCTTGGCTATGTGACCGTGGGCAGTTTACCTACTCTGTCTGTTGTACAGTCATTCTTTTGGCTGCCAGAGTCTCTATCCCTTTCCTCTGGTCGGGGGAAGAAAGCTCACCTCCTTGGTGGGTTGGGAAGTGCTGGACACCAGGGTGTGGGGACACGAATGACAGCCTAGTGAGGAGGCCAGCAGGAGGCAGGCCCGGTGGAGAGGGTGGTGCCCGGGACATCTGCAGCGGCTCTCTGGCATTGTTCTTGGTTTTATGACATCTGCTGTGCATTTAGTTCTGAAGTGGGTCCCAAGATCCTTCCAATAATCTCCTTTTCTGCTTCAATCAGCCAGCTTGATTTTTGGTGCTTGCAGCTAAGTGCCCTGACCAGGGTACTTTTGGAGACTCAGTGGTCTCAGCTGTAAAATGGATACATTAATAAAGTCCATGTCTCTGGGCCATTTCGAGGATCCCGTGAAGAAAGGGATCTAGAGCCTCAACACAATGCTTAGCAAAAAAAAAAAAAAAAAAAAGTTGCCGTTGAGTCAATTCCAACTCATGGCAACCCTATCTGTGTCAGAGTAAAACTGTCCTCCGTAGGATTTTTCAATGGCTGATTTTTCAGAAGTAGATCACCAGGCCTTTCTTTGGAGGTGTGTCTGGGTGGAGTTGAACTGCCAACCTTTCTGTTAGCAGATGAGCACATTCACCATTTGCACCACCCAGGTGATCTGCAATGCTTAGCACAAGGGCTTAAATACTGAGGGCAGGGAGTGGGGGGTGTCTGTATGTGGGTTTATTTTATGGAAAAATACTAGAAAAAATATATATGTGTGTGTGTGTATCACAAAATATTAATAGTTATTAGCTCTGGATGGAGAATTGTGGATGATTTTAATTTAAAATTATTATTATTTTCTTTTCTGTATGTTCTAACCTTCCTACAGTTGTGATTTGTGTTTTAAAAAGAAAAATAAAGGAAGAAAGTCTTTCTTCCCTGGGCGTTTTCCCTTTACTCTGCCAGCCTGAGATGTGCTAGGAGGAATTTGGAGGTCCCTCGGGAGAGGAGAAGGATGGCTCAGGACAGGGGTTCAGGTAGCGGGGTGTGCCCCCTCTCAACCTTGCCCACCCAGGCTTGCCGGGAGTTGCCGAAGGCTGTTCCCCAGACACCCATAAATGTCTCGTAACTGTAACCTGTGGCAGCCGAGACAAGAAATGCCAATGCAGCAGCCCAGCTTATTTAGAGGGACCAGGGTGGGGGCAGGGGGCGAGACAAGGCCGCTGTGGAGGGGCTAGTGGGGAGGCCTTTCCTCTGACAGCCAGAGCCATTTGGATGAAGTGCGGCTCCCCAGGGCTCCCTGCTCAGCCTGCCCACAGGCCCCACTGCAGGAGACAAGCAGGGGTGTGGGAAGCTGGCAGGGGCATGGGTGGTGGCCAGGGGTGGAAGTAGTTACAGACCTGGTCCTGGGAGGATGCCTGCCCCAGGTGCCAAGGCTGCCTGGCCTAGGGGTTAAACACTGAGCACTGAAGTCAGGCCTCCTTGGATTCAACTCCTTTCTCTGCTTCTTAGCAACTGTGACCTCGGGCAAGTCACTTCCCTTCGCCAAGCCTCCATTTCCCCTCCTGGAGCCGTGGTGCTTGACCTGGGGTGATTTTGCCCCCATTTCTGCCATATCTGGAGGCACTTTTGATTGTCACCACTAGGGTGGCGGGGAGGTTCCTACCGGCATCTAGTGGGTAGAGGCCAGGGATAACGTTAACCACTCTACAATGTCCCCCACAGCAAACAATGATCCAGCCCCCAGTGTCAATGGCTTGGAGGTTGAGAACCCTTGACCTAGGGTGATGGCGAAGGTTGAAAGCGATCATGCATGAACAGTACCTGAACTCATTAACCATAGCTAGTATTATCCCAGCTGTGAAATGGGAACATTCTCCCCTTTGCCTCTCAGAATCAGGCGTCAAAACACGAGCTCTTGGGACAAGGGAGGCTGGCCTATGAGTTTGGCTCTACTAACCTTGTTTTCTCCTTCTTTCTGCAACCTGAAAGATGTCAGAGTTTTCCAAACAGCCACTGGCCACTTTCTCTCCACCCTCCGGCAGAGGTCAGGGCCTGAGCAGAGTCCCCAGGGACTGGGGCTGTCACTCTGATTTACAGCACTGTCCACCTCTCCGGCCCTCGCTCCACAAAGACTACACCCAGGGAAGCTGACACAGCGCTGGCTGGGCTGAGAGGTCAGGGAGGATGGGGCGGATGTCCACCGAGGCCCCTCTCCTCCAGGAGCCCGCAGGAGTCTTGGGCCTTCCAGAGACACACCCAAGTGATGTAAAGGGATGTGTGTGGAGGAGAAGTATAAAAAAATGAAGCCTCTCCTTAGCTTCTTCTAGCAAGGACTAGCCCCCAGGAGTCAATCAGAACACAAGGAACCATGTGGTCTTGCGTGTTAATGTGTGTGTGTGTGTGTATTGTGACTCTAGCTGATACCAACCCATTGCTGTCAAGTCAATTTCGGCTCATGCGACCCTATAGGACAGAGTAGAACTGCCCCAGAGGGTTTCCAAGGAGCAGTTGGTAGATTTGAACTGCCGACCTTTTGGTTAGCAGCTGAGCTCTTTAACCACTACTTCACCAAGGACTCCTTTATTTTTTCTTTTTTAAAATTTATTTACTTTTGTGTTTTATTGTTTGTTTATTGTTTGCTGTCAAGTTGATTCTGACTCATAGCGATCCTATAAGACAGAGTAGAACTGCCTCAGGATTTCCTAGGCTGAAATCTTTATGAGAGCATATCACCAGGCCTTTTCTCCCGTGGGTTCAAACCACCCACCTTTTGGTTAGCAGCTGAGCGCTTAACCATTGGGCCACCAGGACTCCTATTTATTTATTAGGAACTCTATATCTTTAAGTATTTTGATGATTAGAGGGAAGGTGACTATTGTTTACAAGCCACGGCCAGTGTTTGTGTTTCTCTAGAGGTGGGTTTAAGTTAGCCTACCCCTCTACTCTGGTCATTTGAAGGTCCTGTTCTGGAAAGAGGTGGTTCAGGACAGTGGGGCCCTGAGCTCCTCAGCCTGAAGGACAGAGTGTTGTAACATGGGGGCTGCGGACCAGAGGGAAGAGTTTTAGTCTCTCTCCAGGCCTCAGTAGACTCAGGGCACCTGGTCGCTCGCTCAGAGGAATTACCGTAAGTCAAGAATTGGTAAGTCTACACATAACAGAAAACCCAAATTCCAGTGTTCTAACTACATCAAGGTTTATTTTTTCCACACATTAAGAAGTGCAGAGGTGGACAACCAGGGCTGGTGCTCCTGGCTATGCTAGATCCTCGGAAAGGCAGCTTCTCCCTTCCCAGCTCCACCATACTCAGGATTGCAAAATGACTCCTGCCCATCCTACTTCCTATATGAGTGCAAACCAAGGGGAGGGACAAGAGAGAAAAGCCAAGGCCAAAACTTGGCCAAGTGAGGCTTTGTGGAGGGCAAGAGGAGGGGAGGTTTTTAAGGAACTTTCATTGGCCAGAACTGTGTCACGTGGCCACCCCATCCACAAGGACTCCTGGAGATGTGTTTTACTTCAGCTGGGTACTTTGAGCCTCTCTAATGGGGTTCTGTTAGTAAGGAAGAAGGTGAGGATGGAGACTGGGGAATCCAGGGGGTCCTAACAGAAGGCACTTCCTCTGGGGACTGGGCGTGACCCCTGCAATCTGGTGGTGGGGTTGGGAGCTGAGACAAGCCAGTGGGAGGGATGACTGGCTTTGAGATGCTGTGTGTCATATTTAATATCCAGTTGTATCTTCCCCCTCCTTCTCTGTTGTAATCTCGTTATGTCCAATGTCAAGTTTTGTAAAATTGATTTAGCTTTGCTCTGGGGACTTGAGGGAGGAGCCCAGGTCTAAACTTTCCAGCCCGGAAAGAGTGTCTGCAGCTGACAGAAACCAGCGCAAGAGGGAAACGGCAGGTAGGAGTTGTAGGAGTAACCAGGAAGCAGGACACGGGTCCATAGGGCTGGAAATCTTCGCCAGCCTGCTCAGAAGTAAGTAGATGGGGAGGGGAACCCAGAACTTCTCAAAGTCAAGCAGGGGGAGGTGCACCCCGAGTGCTGGAGACACTAAGTAGGGCTGGAGAGATGCACGGGTCCCTAACCTAGCGAAGTGCCTCGGTTGATGAAGAATCCTCAGATTCTTAGGAACGTCTACGCACAACTCCCCAGTTGTCTTCCCTCCCCGGATTTTCAGAAGGGAAAGGAAAAGGGGAGGGTGGTCTGCTGTAGATCTTTGCATTATCCACCTCTGTGGGCATGCACCTGTCTTGGGAATCTCTGGCCAGCAGGGGGCTCTGGGGGGAGGCAGAGACAGAAGAAAGGCAAATACGGGAATCTGAAATCGGACTTGAGGCTGATATTATACAGCTTGATATTGGACTAGAGGCTAAGGGGCCAGCAAGTCTGTGATGACACATCCATCCTGGGCGGCCACTAAGACAGATTCATAAATCAGAGCAGCAGATTCCAACTCTATAGAATGCAGCAACAATGTCAGTGTCCAGAATGGATGTGATTTTAAATTTTAGGACAGCTGAAGGAAAGTGCCAATGAACCCTGGATCTTTTTTTTTAGGGAAAGGGGTCACATGGGGAGACAACCTTGCAATTTCGGAAAGCTTCTAACATGTGGTTCACTAGCAGGGCCACACCTGGCCAAGGGGTGAGAGAAGTCTGTTAGCCAAGCCCTGGGGCAGGGCCAGGCATGCTGGGAAGAGCGCTGCCTGTTTTAATTCACAGAAATTCCACCCGCGGAAGTGATGGCCCTAGTAGTGAAATAGTTTCTTTAAGGCTGTATTGTAGGTTCCTCTTTAAACCCCAAACCTACCCAGTGTCCAGGAATACAAAAAGAAAACAGGCCTTGGAGGCAGCAATGAACAGACTCTTTACTCTGTCAGATTATATACCATCAACTGCCCCATGGTGACCAGCGTTCCCACCCATGGGTCCTCCTTATAGGGGACAGTTAATACAAACAAAAATAGTTCTCTACAAAATAAAGTTTCCAACCCTCCCAACACGCCTTCCTCCCCTCCTCCCCAGACAGTGAGTTCCTTGGCCACCAAACTTCACTGGGGCCGGGGAGGGTGGGGGGGCGGGTGGGTTGCAAAGGAAAACAAGGAAGACTATAAAAGAGAATCAAGTCAGCGACTAGAGTTGTAGGCAACTGGAGTTGCAGGTCCTCTGGCTGATGGTAAGCCAGGGATAGGCGCAGGGGTGTCTGCAACAGTCGTGTGTGTGTGTTTGTGTGTTTGTGTGTGTGTGTGTGTGTGAGAGAGAGAGAGAGACAGAGAGAGAGAGAGAGAGACAGAGAGAGGCAGGACCTGGGGGCGTTGGGGTAGGCAGCATTTCTCCCCACCCCTCACCGCCAGCAAAAAAAAAACAAAAAAAAGAAGAAAGAAAAAAAGTAAAGGGCTGGGGTAATAGAAAAACTAAAACCAAAACTATAGGCCGCGGGGGGCCAGGGCTCCACAGCGCCCTCTACTGCGGAGGGAGGGCAGTGCCGAGGCGGGGGCAGGTGCCACTGAGGAGGGAGGAAAGAGGGGCGGAGGACTCTGCTGAATAGCACCTGGGAGCAGCTCGGGCCGCACCCTTCTCGCCGCCCGGCCTCCCTCGGACGCCGGCCTTCGCGGTCCCCGGGCCCCAGGGCCGCCGGCTGTCGGGCACAGGGCGCGGCCCGGCGCGTGGACGGGCCTCCACGGCTGAGGTCCTTCGAGCGGGCTCAGCAGCCCAGGCGGGCGGCCAGCCCCAGCAGCAGCAGGCAGCTGAGCAGGGTGGCGGGGCGCGGGGCGGCCCCCGGCGCGCGGTCGCAGTCCAGGCCGCCGTCTTCGTCGGCGGGGTCGCAGCGGGGTTGCTCGCAGTACACGCCAGTGTAGCCGCGGGGGCAGGCGCAGCGCTGGTTCTGCAAGCAGGTGCCGCCATTCTGGCAGAGCAGCTGGTCGTCGTCGCACACGTTGGCTGCGGAGCAGGGGAAAGGGGAGTTAACGCGAGTGGGCCCTGCTTCACCCCCACATCGGACGCTTCTCTGACTAGGGCGTGCGAAAAGTCCCTTCTCGGATGGTAACAAGGACTGGGCGTGACCTGGCCACTGACTTGGCTCTCCCCGCTCCCGCCCTACTGGCCTTGGTGCAGCTCTTCAGACGCACCTGCCCTTTCGTCTCCAGAGATTGGTACATGTTATTCCATGTGCCCAGAGCGCCCTTCCACCCTCTTCCCCTGGCTAACGCCTACTTGTCCTGGTCTCCGCTAGTCCATCATTTCCTGGGACAACTTACCTCCCAACCTGCAAACCATTCCCACCGGGCATAGACCTTACTCTTCTTCCATCAGGCCCCGCCCACCAGCTCGGACCCCGCCCCGCCTGCAGGGCTCCGCCCATCGAACCGGGCTCCCGGCCGGGCAGCATCAGGCCCCGCCCTGGACCCCGCCCGCTGGCCCCGGACCCCGCCCCCAGCAGCCTCAGGCCCCACTTCCGGCCTCAAACAGGTGGGGCGGGCGTGCACTCACGGTAGCAGCCTTGGCGCCAGAAGTGCGTGGGGAGGCAGTCGTCGCACTTGGGCCCCGCCGAGCCCTCGCGACACTCGCAGAAGCCCGTCTCGTTGCACCGGTCGTGCACGGAGCCGATCTGGTTACAGTTACACTCTGGACGGACACGCGCACGGGCGCGTGGTCAGGGCGACCTGGGGTGCCTTCTGCACACATCGTTACCCCACCCCTCCCCCATCCCTCCTGAGTCTTCAGATTCCGGGGCGGTGGGCCCCACACCGTGTCCGCGGGGCTCGCGGGCTGGACGGCGGATGGAGGCTGCCTAGGGTGGCCAGATTTCGAGGCTATGTTAATAAGCCTGTCTTACTTTCCCAGCATCCTCCACCCCACGCCCCAGCCCTAGCCCTGGCGCTGTGTGGCCTGGGCCAGCCACTTCCCCTCCCTGGGCCTCCGCAGCTGCGACGGAAGGAGACGCAGATCCTTCCCAGCTCCAAAAAGCTATGACTGTCAGGCAGGAGGCGCCCTTATCAGAGGCTATCAGGCATTTGCCCAGGGGCTGTGGTGTGTGTGTGGGGTGGGGGGTGTGTGTGGGGGTGTGTAGCGTAGCTCACATCTATAGCTCCTGGCCAGGGCGGGGTTGGGGAACAGCCCCAGGGCCTTCAGCCCTTTCCCCAGTTGGTTTCTTTGGGCCGCTACTCTGTGGGAGAAGGCTAATGTCCCCTACTCTGAGTCTACCGCTGAGTGCGGGGCCTGAGGGTGGAAGTGGGGTGGAGGCTGAAGGAGGCTGGGAGAGGAAGGGGCTGGGGGAGGGGCACTTCTAATGGGATCCAAAGGCCCGGCCCTGTTCATGCAGCTGACCCCCTGTGATGTAGGAAGCACAGTTCCATTATGAACCCTTTAGAGTTGATGGAATTATCTGAAGGCGGCAGCCATAATACAGACTGACAGCTGCAGCCTCGTGGGCAGACCTTCCTCTTGAAGCCAGAGCCTGCTGGGTGGGTGGGGGATGGGCAACGGGTTACCAGGGGGCTGGCTGGGCACCTGGAGGCAGCCCCTGGGGCTGAAGCCTGGTTTCTACAGAGACAGGGCCTGAGGTGGTGGGCAACCCTTCCAGGCTGGTAGGGTGGAGGTTGGGTTTGGCCCTTCTGGGATGGTCTTCCCCATGCATGAGTGCACAGGTCCCCCATACTTCCTTCACTGCCCCAAAAGCCGGTCCTGGAGCCAGAGCTCGAAGAAAATGGACCAGGTGCCTACCAGGGGGGGAGGGCAGTTTTATAAGCTGGACCTCTGCTTATAAAGCATTTGAAAAATTTTATATTAAGAAAAGGGTCGGCCACAAAAAAAGAAAACAGAAATCCTTTGATCTGGTCCACTTCTGATTTTACAAATGAGGGACTGAGGCCCAGAGAGGAGAAGATGACTTGCCCAAATGCACACAGCAAGGCAAGCTCTAGAATCCAGCCTTTGACTCTCTTTATCTAGTGGTTCTGAAACTCCAGTGCCTGTGGGAGAACCAGTGCATCGGGAGGTTACTGACAGAGCCAGTTCCAAAGCTTCAGCCCCCAGCTGCAGTGGGCTCTGGAATCAGAATTTCCACAGCCTCCCCAGGTGATGCTGATGCAGGGAGTCTCCAAAGCACACCTGTCACTGCTCTACCAGCCCTCCAACCTGGGCATATTTGGGCACATTTGTGTGATGTGTCTGCACACAGGAGACGAGGCCCTCCCACCTGCCCGCCCCCAGCAGGCCGCCCTTGCTCCCCGGCTCACCAATGCAGACGTTCTCGTCGTCCAGCTCTGCGGAGGCGTTGCGGTAATAGCCCAGTCGGCAGTGCTGGCAGTGCTGGCCACGCGTGTTGTGTTTGCAGCTGACGCAGGTCACCACGTTCAGGAAGTCGATGTAGCTGCAGCGGTTGGAGTGGCCGTAGCACTCACAGTCTGGGCCGGGCCGAGCGGGAGGAACACTGAGGGTCAGCGAGCGTGGGGAGATGGTGCCTTCCTGTTTCTACCTCCCTCCCAACACCACCCCTGGGGTGTATTTGGGGAAACTGAGGCACAGGCAAAGAAGGAGCTGCCCAAGGACACACAGGGAGGCAGGTGTTTTTAGAAAAGCATCTGGCACAGGAAGGTGCCCTGGGCCTCCAACATGCCTGTCATTTGAAAAGACACTGGGGTCTGCCAGCTTTGAGGCCAAAAGAGAACCAGTTCTAGAACCACAAATTTCCATCTGCCCCTGTGGGCAATGAACGACAGAGGGCCAGTGGGCAGCACCTCCTAAAGGTCTGGCCAGGTGCAGGGCAGAGTGCTCTCTGAAGGATGCACGAGAGCAGGGTGACTGAGAGATGATTCATGTAAGGACAGAGCCATGCCACCAGACGGGAAGCTCAGTGAGGGAGGTGCCAGGACTCAACGCCCTCACCCTTGTATCCTCAGTGGTTAAGTGGATGGAAAAATGAATGCATGAGTGCTGGACAGGATGAGATGGACCAGGAGGAGCTTCCTCCCCATGCTGCTTTGGAAGATGGTGGGAAGGAAAAGCCCCCACCTGCAGGACCCTTTCCCATTGGCCTGAGCTGTTTCACAGGTTTGGTTGGCACCAGAGGGCCTACTGACCAGGGCCTGCCCTCGCATGACTCCAAAAGTGGGTGCCTCCTTAAGGTAGGCCCCTGAGCGCCCTTGCATGCCTCCCCTAGTCCTGGCCCTCCTGCTGACTCTCAGTGCTTCCAGAGGCACGAGGCTCCACACTGAGGGCAACCATCTCTGTGATGTCCTGCATCTCCACCCAGGTGGTTCTCAGACTCACCCTGCCAGACTGGCTCTGCTTCATGGACTGGGCAAGTCCTAGGACTGCCTGTCACAAGGCTCCCAGGGATTGGGGTGGTTCCCATGACATCATGAAGGGGTGGGGTTTGGTGAGGAGGGTCACCTCATGTCCTTTTCCCTGCTGCAAGAAGGGGGGCCATTCCTAAGGGATGCAACACTCCTCAGAGCAAAAAGGCCAGTGTGGGTGCCCCTGAACAAGAAAGGTACTACTATCTGCGTATCTGTAGGGGATCCAACCTCCCTGTTGTGACAGGAGAGGGAAGGACTGACCCAGGCCTTGGTGACCAAGGGCATGGGAAGCTTTGGAGAAACAGCTGTTGACATGTGCCCAGCAGGAGATGTGGGCGTTCCTGCACCACTGGGCCTCTTGGGCCTGCCCCCTTCACCTTGTCCCTCCGGAGACACTGAGAAGGTGGAACATCCTCCAGTTGTCTGAAGGAGCGGTGGCAGTGACCCCCGTGTCCCAAATCCTGCCTTCCACCAAGATGAGCCCCTGGGCCACACCTCCCAGGGGAGCCAGTTCAGGCTATTTCTGGCAGCTGCTCTCCCTACCCTGTGGCCTGCCCACTGAGCTTCTGACTCATACCTGCTCCCAGCTCCCTTGGGGAGGGATGGCTGGAGGGAAGAGAGGCTCGGTTTAACCTTGACCCAGCTACTCTGGGAGGGTTTTCTGAGCCAGGCATTGATCCTCCTCCCATACCTTTTTTGCACCAGTGGAGGTGGAGAGAGAGATGCTTTGGGGAGGGCTGATCCTGCCCCAGGACTTCCTCTTACCTTGAAATTCTTCAATAGGCATCACTTGAGGAGATTTGGGCTTGAGCTGGAAAAGTTTGGAGACCTTGGCAGGGGCAGGGACAGCGGCAGAGGTGCCCACAGCTTGGAGAGATGAGAAACAAGCTTTTTCATCAGCCATAGTCCATTTGCCCAGGGTGGGATAGCTGGGCCCAGGGAAAAGCCCAGCAAAGGTCAAGGTGCCTGTTATGGGTTGAATTGTGTCCCCCAAAAACATGTGTTGTAAATCCTAACCTCTATGCCTGTGGTAAGGAGCGCTGGTGGTGCAGTGGTTAAGCACTTTGCTGCTAATCAAACAGTCAGCAGTTTGAACCCACTAGCCGCTCTGCAGGAGAAAGATGTGGCAGTCTGCTTCCATGAAGATTACAGCCTAGGAAATCCTATGGGGCAGTTCTACTCTGTCCTATAGGGTTGCTGTGAGTCAGAATCTACTTCATGGCAATGGGTTTGGTTTTTGGTTTATGCCTGTGGTTATATAATCCCATTTGGGAATGGGTTGTCTTTGTTATGTTAATGAGACAGGGTTAGTGTAGGGTGTGTTTTGAGTCAATCTCTTTTGAGATATAAAGGAGCTTAAACAAGCGAGAGAAGCAGAGACTGGGGGAGACACATGCCAACCCACATGAAAATGGCCCAGGAGCAGAAGCTCAGAAGAGATAAGGACCTTCCTTCAGAGCTGACAGAGGAAGCACCCCGAATTCGGACTTCTAGCCTCCTAAACTGAGAGAAAATAAATTTCTGTTTGTTAAAGCCACCCACTTGTGTTATTTCTGTTATAGCACTAGATAGCTAAGACAGTGCCCTGAGCAAGCTTTGGGGCAGTCCTGTCACCCGCTCAGATTTGAAGAAGGGAGTGGCTTGGCCTCGGAGCACATGACCCTCAGATCAGGAGCCAGGTCCCTCTCAGAGCCTACAGAAGCCAGGAGTCTGAGTACCTTTGTTGATGGTGACCCAGCACATCCACACGGAGCAAGCCTTGCCTTTGGTCCCTGTCTCCGCCAATACCATCTACACATCTGGCTGGGTTAATCCTCCCAAATTACATCTCTATCCCCCAACATGCCCTGCACTGTGCTAAGAACTTAGCTGAGGCTGAACAACCTTTTGACTGAAAACATCCCTTCTACTCTTGCTGTCTGCTCTTCTCTCCAAACTTGCTTGCACATCAAGTCCAAAGTCTGAACCTGGCTTTAAAGGGTTTAGCATCGTCCTTCCCTTCTGAAGCAACCTTCCGGCTCTAGCCAAGCTTGACTCCTTTTTCATTCATGGATTCCCCAGTCCCAGGTGCTCTCAAGCCATGAGCGTGGATGGGTGCCTGCCTTTCGCTTCCCAGAATTCCATCGGGTCCCCAGCCCCATACTTGTGGGTGAGAATTTCACTGTGCCAGGGCGTCATCTCCCTGGCTTCCCACTGGGAGCCTGTGGTGCCCTGGTCTGGGGTGCCCCAGTGCCTGGTGCGATGGCTCCAGTCGGCTCTACCTGTCTCCATCATCAGGTTGCTGGGAAATGCAGACTCTTGACAATTATCGTCCCAGCTTGAAAATCACTTGCCAGCAGAGGGTGCTCAAAGCCCTGCTGACTGCTCATAGCTGAGGCCGGAGGGGGGACTTGAGGTGCTGGGGAAGGATAAGGCAGGGAGAGGTTGCTGCCTAAGCCAGGGCATTAGAACCTAATGCCCAGGCAACAGGTGAGTTGGGGCTAGTGACAACCTCTCAGCCCAACTTGAGAGGCAGGCAGGCCCTGTGTGTTTCCTGCGTGTATCCATCTCTGGCTACAAACGAGCCCACACATGTCTCCTCCCATCGGCTGTGAAAGGACCAGGCTCTCAGCTTGGTAGTCAAGGCCTTCCAGGGATACTCATGCCCTTTCTGACCTCATCTACACCAGCGCCTCTTCTACTTTGTCGGCCGGCTCCTCACTGCAATCCCACCTACACCCCCCCACCCCCACCACCCC